>NC_053165.1:61623660-61853660 GCF_016835505.1 Polypterus senegalus | reverse complement strand
TAGAAAGTTAAAAGCAGCATGGTATTTATTGCAAGAATAATAATAATAATACCACTGGAACAAAGAATAATACAAAATAGGTACTGATAGGAAAGTCAGCGTATATATAGTCTTTAGAAAAAGCTTACAAAAAAGTTACAGATGACAAGAATGAATGTCCCAGCGAGGCGTTTGATTTAGCAATCGATGTTCATGATGCCTTTCTGACGACCAGTGCCGTCTTCGTCTGTTCCTCTTCTTCTTTTGTACTTTCTTCTTCTTTGCTTCTCCTTCTTGCTTCTCAAACCAAGGCATATTTATTATGAAATGTCATGCCTTGGTTTCACAACACATGCACCTGATTGGCTGGATGTCAAAATGATTGATGAATTAATTCATTGTCCGTTTTCCCAAACAAACAAAACCTTTGATGTACTCAGAGGTATCAGAAGTTCTTCCTGTCCCAGGCTGTAAACCAAACTGTTGTTCCAGATGTCCATCCATGAAGTAATCAATATCCTGAGGTACCAGCTCAGCATCCTTTCCCAGGCTCACCAAATTAGCACTAAGCTATGAACAAGTGTTATAAAAGTAAGGTGTAAGGGAAGAAAACCTGCTTTAATTTGTCTTAGTTCATCTGTTGTCTTGTCTTGAACAAAATATAATGGAAACCAAAATGTACAAATTTTATACACCATAACAGTAATTTTCTAATCAGGTTTTCTGTTTTGCAGTTTCACTCACGTCTGTGACTAAACATGAAAGGAAGATGGGTAGGCTAGTTCTACATATTGTGATACGACGTTTATATCCACACTAGGATGTTTATTATTTTTTAGATGCTCAAGGATATGTATTGTATCTGAATGCCTGCTCCTGCTCTGCATTCACATATACAACCTATTAAGATTTTAACTTTTGGTGTTAAAAACTTTTTCTTACATTTGTTTCTTTTAAACCCATCTTGGTATGTGACAGCAGGTTAGTCTGATGCTGGTGATGTTTATAATGTGGGGTGCATTTTCATAGTTTATATTTAATGCATTGATATCAATAGAACTACATGCATTAGTGGTGTAAATGGTGTTTATAGCTGGATAATGCTCCATAGTACAAGACTAGGGAATTTCAGGAACAATTCTAGAAGCTTGAAAAGGTTCCCGTCCTCAGATCTTGGTACAATCAGGCGTCTGTGATGGAAGTAGATATGTAGAGTTGAGATTTCTTCACCAGACAATTTATAACTGCTATGGGACTCATTACAGTCAATGTAGGCCAGCATCTGGGAACTGCATTTTCACAGCTTTGTTGAACACATGCTCCCATAACATTGGTTGGTCTGTTCTGTGGGCATGTTACTTACTATTAGACATAGGTATGGCAAAAAAAATTCATGAACATAATAAATTAGAACCTCATTAGTATGTTAATTGGTGTGCATGGCAAAGCAGAATATTCAAGTTAAGAGATTTCTGCAGCTATTCACATCCATCCCCTGTCCTTCAGTCAAAGATTTCATGACTTTTCTCGTGCACCAAAAAGTGAAATTTAGGAGTGTCAACGACTAGTTTATTTGTTTAGGTGGGTCATTTAAATGTGCTTATCTCTAATGTACAAGAGAACATTTTTCAGAAGGAGTTTATTTTAAAAATATTTTAGCCAAAATGAGTGTGTTTGGGGCATTGTGAAAATGTGATTGGATACCTACCATTTATTTATTTGTATTTTGTACACTGTGCGTTAAACCCTGAGGGGAAATTTTTCTTTTTGTATGACCTTTTTTGGGCTTTGGGTTTGGTTAGGGTGGCTTGGTGGATCTAAGCACAAGGTCAGCCATTCTACAGAGTCCCAGAATCAATTTACAGGTTAAGTGCCCTGCTCAAGGGCCCTACAGAGTAGGATCCCCTCTGGCAGTAGTGGAATTTAAGTCGGTAACCTTTCAGATACCAGTACAGATCCTTAACCTCAGAGCCCCAACTCTGTTGAATGCACTACAAGTAATTTTATGGGTTTTTTTTATTATTAAATGGTTATTTTAATATTATACTCTGTTGTTCACACTGGGTTGCTATTGTTTTAAAAATTTTGTGACCTCGGTTCTCTATAAAACATGAAACGTTTTTCTCAGCCATCACTATAAATGTTAGATATTAAGTAACAGATCCAAAACTTTTTTTGGATAGAATATCCTTTAAGTCATAATTGCTGTCTGTTGAAATCATAATAATTATTTACAGGTCTATCCTTGTTAATACCCGATTGGATTCCACTTGAATAACCACTGCACAGTTCTGACTAGGGGTCTTGCCATATTTACGATAACCTCTTAATTGTCGTTTTAATGATGTAAAAGCTGGAATTATCAAGAACGTCAGTCATTTTACAAAAAAAAAAATAACAAACTTGCCTTGATCGTTCATGCCTTCACTGTGTCATGTAGTCTAGTAGGATAAATTTCTGCATGTGCACATTAAGAGTGCATACAGTTGGCTAGTATAGGCATACATGGCCACTGCTCCACAAGTTAAGCTAGCATGGGTAATTTAAAATGAGTGAATAGACAACGCCAGAAAATAAAATGTAGAAACCACCAGCCTCAAAATCTACACCATTAAATTTAGTTCTGCCTGAATCGTGTGATTCAGGCAGTCAAACAATGTTGTGTAAACTGCAGAAGATTGATGTCATTTGTTTACAAATGCTTATTTTTTTCCTGGAGTTTACAGTGTGCAATATTTGACAGAATCTGAAAAAGTGCACATTCTTCAAAAAAAATTTTCTGGTATCTTGGTATTGGTCAGAACTTGAAGTTAGCTATTTGTTTAAAAATGTTATATGCTAGTGTTTTTTTTTTTTTGTTTTTTTTTTCTTTCATTTCACTTGATGTCTGTTGCTCTCATTATAATAGTTTTTGTTGGTCTTTGTGCAAATTTTTACAAAGTAAATCATGTAGGCCACTTTCAAATAGTTTACTTATACTTGCACTGGTGGTTTAGGTGTTTTTTTGTATTGGTTTTACTTGAATGCTTAATTTTTAAGTAAATAAATAAGACACAGTTTAATTCAATATGATGTCTCCATTAATACCATTAGTATGCAAAAAATTATATCCTAGTAATAGCTGGAACTAGTATAATAATATAAAAAAACTAACAAATTCCTAATACGAGAAATTGTACAAGGCAAAATAAAGAACAAACAAAATAAGACTTTTACAAATGCATTTTTGATGGTTGCAAAAATATTGTGTAGTTATTATTACTGACAAAATCTCAGAAAATATCAAGATATCTTGTGTGTATGTGTGTTTTTTTTTTTAATTTTTTTTTTATTATCACACACCCGTAGTTGAGACACATTGCAGTCTTTATTAGTCTGTCTATCCATTTTCCGTATGTGCTTTTAATATTATAAAACTGTAGTTACCAAAGCCCATCACATCCCAAATTTACAATTCCAGATAATGTCTACACATATTTTATATATGGAAGGAAATGTGTCTGATTGTAATATGTAATTTATTCATTTTCTTTATTCTTTTTACCTTATAGATGGAATAGAGAGGAGCTTGAGATAATTAACAAGTGGGCATTTCAAGGAGAGAAAATCATCCATGGTAACCCTTCTGGTGTGGACAATGCTGTGGGTACATGGGGTATGAAATTTAACTTAATTCTATGCTGTGGTGTCATTCAGATATGACTCATTTGAATGTTTATGAGAGCATATGTATTTTTTTATTTTAATAACGTTGCCAACACCAATTAATAGATGGAAACAGATCTGTGGAAGTTCCCCTATTTTAAAAGGCAAAGATAATGCAATACAAAGGTGATAATATAAAAAGCATCAATTACAGAACCTGCCAACATGACCTAACTGGGACATGCTTGAAAGCAATAGGCACAAAGTAAAATGCACGCTTTGTAACCTTAATTTAGCAAAATGCAAGGCAAAATATCTCCCAAATAAACTGTGGCAAACGATGCATACCATTTGATGGCATTAATGCATTAAGTCAATAGTTAAGATTTTCATTTAGGTATCGGTGAGGAATGCAAATGCAGTGGTACAGCCTGCCTTCATTGTGAGATGAAGTGCTCCTAAGAAGAATCTGACTCCTCTGCCTGATTCCACTTTGTTACTTCCCTATCTTAAATCGTTTGTTTAATCTTTTTTGCTCTTTAAAGTTAAGGATGTTAGACTCCTCTGCATATGTGTTGATCACAGCCATTTTAAGGCACTATTTCAATCTTCATGTTAAGTTTAAGTAAGCTACTTAAATAACATTTTATACCAGTGAGAGTGGGTTTTAATATTTGCTCTTCCATAGTTTTTAAGATGAAATGAAAAAAGTGAAGCTGAATGTGCTGACATTATTTTTAATTTCTTGCTTAAAGTATTGATAGAAAGCGTCCCAACAAATTACCTGATTTTTCATTATTACGTTATTTCTTTCTTTTTTTTTCTTTTACTACAAACTCAGTGTTTAGACCTTTTTTGCTATAAGGTGCATTTCATCCAACACACATCTAAAAAATTGTGAAAGTATTAGTACACAGTTGACTGCTGTTGATGCCCACTTGCTCTGAGCTGCATCCTGCTAGTCTTGTGCATTTGTCCGCTTTGCTAACATGTGCTTTTGCAGTAGCTGTATTTATCATTAAGTATCTGTGTAATCTTACAAAATTGCCCCAAATAAGCTGAAAAAAGTGAAAACAATTGAAAATGTTTTACATAAACATCATAACCACAGTTTGTTGTCGGACGAGTCTGATATGTTAGAAGTCAAGACCATAAACATAAATTATAAATTGTCACATTTCTTAGTAAGATTATTGATATAAAACAATTCATTTATTATAGAGAAATCAAAGGTTGGTGGTTATATTGGTATTTAAGGGAGTTTCAGTGATATTTGGTGAAATTAGTTTGTTATTTCATATTGGTGGGGAATCTTTATTATTAATAATAATGCAAGTATAATTCCCATTTTATGTAGAGTGAAATAGTTTTTTCATAGTCATTTTTCATTTTGTGACCAGTTTTCAGAAATGGATTTGAATTAGAAAATGAAAGGTGGTTATTTTATTTTATTTTATTTAATTTGTAGGTGGAGCTTTAAGGTATCTTTCAGGTGATATCACACCATTAAACAGGTTAGTAATACAATTTTCAACCTCCTAATTTTGAAATATCAGTATATACATTGATGGCAGACTACATTTTCCTTACCATTGTATTTGTATTTTTTCTGAAAGTTGTTAAAAAATACATTAAGCCCAGATATTCAAGTTTTATCCATTTATTACAGTGTTCCGATACTAAGGATACTGTTGACAAACACACAAGTTCCTAGAAGCACAAAGGTTCTGGTAGCTGGAGTGAAAGACAAAATTCTCAAGGTAACTTCAGACAGTGTGTGTTTACTATATTCCCACAGTTTTAATTTTAAAAATTGGTTGTTACAGTTAGTTAATCTTCAGTAGAGGTTACATTTAATAATGATTTTTGCTTTTGAAATTTGTCTTCAGAAAGATATTCGTATTTTATGAGTTCTTGTTTATTAGAATAGCTTTATAGATGAGTTTTTAGGGAAGTATAAAAGACTTCTTTAAAGTTACATGCATTTTTAGTGCCCATGTTTATCCATCAAGAATATATAAAAAAAAAAAAAAAAAAGCTGATGAAGGATAGGCAATACATTTTTGAAAATCTGTTGTTCACATTATATCATATTTCGATTTTAATTTTTTCTTGTTTGGAGTAACATCTGTTTTGTTAATGAATAAATACAGGCATTTCCTTTTTCAAGCTTCCCAGTTCATTTGGAATATTTCACAACCACTCTAAAAGCTGTTGACATTTTAAGTTGTCTGAGTTAAAGTTGGTCAGAAGTTAATCCTCTCCCCATTTATATATTTCGTTGATGCTGAAAAATAGCACTCAGAAGAGATCATACTGTAATATTTTGGGGGAGAGGAGAGGACTTTCCTCTTCTAAAATAATATCTTTATTGCTTTATGATGCAGTTGAATATACCTAATACCCGACCTCACTTGCCCATATAGGGCTCTAAACAATTTTTTCTTTATTATTATTTTTTTTATTTTTATTTTGATGAAGAGATATGAATAACTCATGAGTTGGTACCTACAAGTTTATAACTGATTTCTTCAATCCCCCTTTGAATTACCGAAGTTCAGAAAGCAAGACAACAGCTTCCCTGCTCTACCAAACTGCTGTGTAGGAAGAGGAGTGAGCATCAAGAATCAAAAGTGCAGAGTAGCATGGAGATAACATAGGCTCTGATGCTCTTGTGGCAAAAGTTGGTTATCAACTATCATCAATGCATCACTACATGCAATACTCCTTGTGTTTTTGCTTATTCTCAGAGTAAATTAACCCTTTAAACAAAACAGAGCAACATAGATGGAGACTTAAAAACTGCTGCTGTTTGTTGTTGCTGTTATTTAACTGCTGATTAAGGTATTCTGCCAATGCTACTGTGCACAAACTTTGTTTCATGCACAAAATTATTAAAAATGTATAAAATTACCTTTAGGCTATGTTTATAAGGTGTAAATAATGATCTCTCATTATGCATATGCAAGTATTCCAAAATAACCAAAAATAATGTCCTCAGGCATTTTAAATTAGGGATTTACAACCTATATTTATTATTGCCTAGTCAGTCCTCTGAAACCTTATTTTTTTGGTCACTTATATTTGAAGTAGTTAACATTAAGGTCCCAGTTAAAATGGCATAAGAGATGGCAAAAAACATTTCCATGCAGAATAAAGATTTCACTTTACTCTGTACATGTGACAAAAATAACCCTGTAAGTCCATAAACTAACAAGTACTGTATTGTTAGTTCTGACCTACTGCCGTTCTATCCACACAATATTACTTTTGTCCACTAGATGGTGCCATATTTCATGGTTTTCTTGCAGCATGCTAGTCTGAACTACAGATGTCTGAAAATGCTGTTTTTCCTGCTGTTTTTTTTATAGAAATGTGCAGCACTCTTTTATAGCCCAGGGCAACATAAGATTAGGATTTCTGCAGACTTTCATTGATGTCAGACTCTCCTGGTTTAAAAGGCAGTGTTATTTTTATTTATATAATTTTTAGAATATTTTGCCTATAGTGTCATCTTGTTCCATTTGTGTCATTGCTTTCTAAATTTGAAGTGACTATCAAGTATATTTGACTTGAATGTTGCAGAAAAGATAATACAAATAACCAAACTACAGGTTATCTGAATTCTCATCTGCTATAGTTAATATTTAAAAAAGTCTACAAGAATTAAAGAAATGAAGGTGCATAATACTATATTCTGAAGAGAAACTGATGTTCCAAAACCTTTCAACTTAATGCCCGCTTTTTAGATTAACATCTTTAAGTTAAGTACTTAAGGAAATTCAAGTGAAGATCCGTGTTAAGCATTAAAAGCTAAAAAGAAGTGAACTGTCCTTGACTTGTTTATCTTCTGGCTTTCATTCTATCCAGTTCTTTAATCAAAATGTTTTTTCCTTTTTCCTGCTTTTAATAATACTACTTTTTTGCAAGTCTTTTTAAAATTGTATGTGTTGGTTTTTTTTTGTTTTTTTTTTGTTACTGTTCTGTTACCTCTGTGATCTGTGCTTAGTTTCCAGCTATAACAATTCCAGTGCTTGATTCAATCAGTGCAATTTCCCATGAGTGTGAAAAGATACTGGGAGAAATGGCAACATGCCCAACAGATAAACACTATGATGTTCTGGAGGTAAGATACCACTACTCCCCTGCTTCCTTCCCAGCTAAAGTATACTGTACAATGCTTTAATATTTTAAATTGGGGCAGATGTATCCCTTAAAAGAAAGCTGCCACCTTTAAAATTAAATCTGACATTTGCAAGGTGACTTCAGCATCTAGTAAATGTAACACTAAAGTTCTAAATCAATTGCATCAGGTTTGCCTGTACAACAATGCACATTCTTAAAAAGTAAGTTTTCCATTCATACATTCACTGGTTTAGTCTAGTTTATTGTAATTTTTTAAATAGGCTATTTAAAAGTGATTTTTATAAAAAGCATATACATTTAACTCCTTCACTGAAATGTGCCTAAAGTAATCCAAGGATGTACAGGTACTACACCGGATCCCCAAGTTCATGAATGCTGAATTTATTTATTTTTTTGTGAGCATCCTCCATTAATCTTAACCCCCTGTCCCCACATTAGGAACTTTTTGACATCAACCAGCACCACCTCAATGTGATCGGTGTGGGCCATCCTTCACTTGACAAACTATGTCAAATAACGTTGGCTCACGGACTGCACAGCAAGCTTACAGGGGCTGGTGGAGGGGGCTGTGGCATCACCCTACTGAGACCAGGTGAGTCTAGATATTTTTTATTTTGAAAAATCAAAGTTGCTTTAATAATTAATAATAATAATTACGTAGTGCTTTTCTCACTCCTCAAAATGCTTTACATAGCCAGAGGGGAACCACTTCAGCTACAACCATTGTGTAGCACCCACCTAGTTGATGTAACAGCTTCAACTGTTGCCCCAATATGCTCATCATACATAAGCTTTACTCTTTGGAGTGAGACTCCCCTATATTATACAGTGCATCCGGAAAGTATTCACAGCGCATCACTTTTTCCACATTTTGTTATTGTACTGCCTTATTCCAAAATGGATTGAATTAATTTTTTTTTTCTCAGAATTCTACACACAACCCCCCATAATGACAACGTGAAAAAGGTTTACTTCAGATTTTTGCAAATTTATTAAAAATAAAAAACATGAGAAAACACCTGTACATAAGTATTCACTTCCTTTGCCATGAAGCTCCAAATTGAGCTCAGGTGCATCCTGTTTTCCCTGATCATCCTTGAGATGTTTCTGCAGCTTCATTGGAGTCCACCTGTGGTCAATTCAGTTGACTGGACATGATTTGGAAAGGCACACATTTGTCTATATAAGGTCCCACAGTTGATAGTTCATGTCAGACCACAAATCAAGCATGAAGTCAAAGGAACTGTCTGTAGACCTCCGAGACAGGATTGTCTCGAGGCACAAATCTGTTGAAGGTTACAGAAAAATTTCTGCTGCTTTGAAGGTCCCAGTGAGCACAGTGGCCTCCATCATCCGTAAGTGGAAGAAGTTCGAAACCACCAGGACTCTTCCTAGAGCTGGCCGGCCATCTAAACAGCGATCGGGGGAGAAGGGCCTTAGTCAGGGAGGTGACCAAGAACCCGATGGTCACTCTGTCAGAGCTCCAGAGGTCCTCTGTGGAGAGAGGAGAACCTTCCAGAAGGACAGCCATCTCTGCAGGAATCCACCAATCAGGCCTGTATGGTAGAGTGGCCAGACGGAAGCCATTCCTTAGTAAAAGGCACATGGCAGACCGTCTGGAGTTTGCCAAAAGGCACCTGAAGGACTCTCAGACCATGAGAAAAAAAATTATCTAGTATGATGAGATAAAGATTGAACTCTTTGGTGTGAATGCCAGGCGTCACGTTTGGAGGGAACCAGGCACTGCTCATCACCAGGCCAATTCCATCCCTACAGTGAAGCATGGTGGTGGCAGCATCATGCTGTGGGGATGTTTTTCAGTGGCAGGGACTGGGAGACTAGTCAGGATAAAGGGAAAGATGACTGCAGCAATGTACAGAGACATCCTGGATGAAAACCTGCTCCAGAGCGCTCTTGACCTCAGACTGGGGCGACGGTTCATCTTTCAGCAGGACAACGACTCTAAGCACACAGCCAAGATATCAAAGGAGTAGCTTCAGGACAACTCTGTGAATGTCCTTGAGTGGCCCAGCCAGAGCCCAGACTTGAATCCGATTGAACATCTCTGGAGAGATCTTAAAATGGCTGTGCACCGACGCTTCCCATCCAACCTGATGGAGCTTGAGAGGTGCTGCAAAGAGGAATGGGCAAAACTGGCCAAGGATAGGTGTGCCAAGCTTATGGCATCATATTCAAAAAGACTTGAGGCTGTAATTGCTGCCAAAGGTGCATCGACAAAGTATTGAGCAAAGGCTGTGAATACTTATGTACATGTGAGATCTCAGTATTTTTATTTTAATGAATTTGCAAAAACCTCAAGTAAATTTTTTTCACGTTGTCATTATGGGGTGTTTGTGTGTAGAATTCTGAGGAAAAAAATGAATTTAATCCATTTTGGAATAAGGCTGTAACATAAAATGTGGAAAAAGTGATGCACTGTGAATACTTTCTGGATGCACTGTATATCTGACTCATGAAACAACAGAAGCAAGTTACAAACTCAGTTTTAAGAAGTTAGTCACCTTTTCTCATTTAAGAACTATTTTCTTTAGAGAGTTGGAACATTTTGATTTGAAGAACAACATGTACTTTCGAGAAGCCCTGGACAACCTTATTTATTAAATAGTAAGCACAAGCTCTTCCCATGTTGCAAAACATTCAGGTAGATTAAAAATAATATTGCAATATAATGGCCATCAAAGGGTTGTTCACAAAAAATGTTAAAATTGCCCTATTATGTTACTTCATTGTACATACTGAATTTCAACACTTAACTGTCCCAACTATGTGTTAAAAGTATAACAATTTCTTACTAAACAGTGTAGTTTACTGTAACATGAGCATCATTGAACCTTCTTATTTGTAAACATTTCAAAGCATTATAGTTTCTTCTTGTTTCATTTCTGTTATTGGTGTTTGTGTTGAACATTTGCCAATGTTATTATAAAATTGTAAAATATTAACAAGCACCAGTATTGAACGAACAGGTGGAGTATACAGTTGACAGTTCGGCCGTCAGGTTGTTTATTCAGACATATTTGTTGGTTCTTAAGATTTCTGTTTTAAACTGCCCTGCTCTATGGCCACAGAGAATAATTTTAAGACAATAAATGGGAAACTTGTGTCCAGCTTTGTAGTTGAAGCAATATGTTACTTCTCTTACTGTTGCCCACTCCTATTTATCCATTGTAATTTAAACATAGTATAGCTACATGTTGACATCTAGGACACTTTAAAAGACTACACATAGGATGGCCTTTCATATTAAAAATTAGCATATTTTTCATAAAATTTCTCAGTTTCAACATTTTGATAAGTTGTTTTTGTAGTATTTTCAATTAAGTATAGGGTTTAAATGATTTTCAAATGATCTCATTTTGTTTTTATTTAACAATTTATACTGCTTCCCATGTTTTTTGAAACTGGGTTGTACGTCTAGCCCATCAACCCCATCCTGTCAATGTCCACTCTCCCTGACTACACTTCATACTTAAAGTCTCTGTTCTGTCCAGGCAACCTGTTTTACTTTAAAGGACTTCTTTTTAAATTCACTTTGATGTCACCCTGTAGAGCCCACCCTGGCAGCCTTAATCCTATGATTAGCCAGTGGTATGTACCACTTCTCTTGCATTAGTGGTGTCAGTTCTTTTGTTATTATTTCAAGACCAAAGTGTTGTTTCAGATTAATTGATAAAATCTGTGAGTTTAAAACGTAAATTCAACAAAGCTAAACTTCAATGTTAGGCTTTTTTTTTTTATTATTTATTTTTATTTATTTATTTTTTTTTGTTCTTGCAATGGGGAGTTTGTGATAACATTCCAGTTTTGTCCTTTAGTGATCTGGTGTATTTTTTGACATTGGCAAAGTTATTCTTACCCTGAAACACTTGTAAACAGCTTAGGAACCTAGCTGGCAACTCCCCAGGTAGAAACGCAGTCCAGTCTAACCCTCCAGAATTGACCATCTATCTGCAGCAGCCAGGTGTTATGTGGGAATCTGCTTGGCCTGGTCCAGGTGCTCGGGTCCTCAGTAATGTGGATCCCATGAGCCAGATCACCCTCGTGAAATCGCACCACATGGCCGTAGTGCCGTAACTGACACTGTCTCACAATGTGGGTAATGTGCATCATTTGGGACTCCATGAGCAACTACTCATTTAACACAAAGTCAAATTAGCGATATCCAAGGATTTTTTGAAGAGACACTGTACCGAAGGAGTCCAGTCTTCATCTCAGGTCACTGGATAGCGTCCATGTCTCACTACCATCTAGCAAAACAGGAAGCGCCAGGACTCTAAAGATTTGGACCTTTGTCCTTTTGCAAAGATATCGGGAACACCACACCTCCTTTTCTAGCACCCTAATGACCCCCCAAAAATGCTCTTTCAATCCATGTACTGACTTAGGGGGCAGATTGAATACACTATAGCATTATACCACCGGGTGAGGTGGAAAGCCCATACTGTACTTTACAGAGCCTCTGCTAGCAGTGTTGTGTTAAAGTGCTCCGTCATGCAAATAGACACAGGTCAGCCACAGCATGAAAACCAGTTAGTATGGGCACTCTGACCGGCCTGAAGCTACACAGCCAGATACGCAGCAAGCTGTGATGCATTGTGTGTTGTGACACATTTCTCATGACCAGCATTAAATTTTTGAGCAATTTGTGCTACAGTTGTTCTTTTGTCAGATTGGAGCAAGTTGGGCTAACCTTTGCTCCGCACATGCATCAGTGAGCCTTGGGCACCCATGATCTTATCGCTGGTTTACTGGTTGTCCTCCTCTGGACCACTTTTGGTAGGTAGTAACTACTGCACATTTGGAACACCCAACAAGAATTGTGGTTTTGGAGATGCTGTAGTCATATAGCCATCACAATTTGGCCTGTGTTGAAGTTGCTCAGATGCTTAGCCTTTTTTTCAGCTTCCAACATATCACCCTCAAGAACCAAATGTTTACTTTCTGCATAATATATCCCACCGCTTGACAGGTGCCATTGTAATGAGATACAGGAGTGGGGTAGAATGCACATGTAAACCCATGCATTGAGTACATCTGTAGTGTATGTACATAAAAAGCAGGGCAGATAAACAAGTCATAGTTCAAAGGGGGGTTTGTATTGGCAGAGGACTTTTAGTCCTTTTGGGACAAGAAAGAATGCTACAGTTTCTTCAAGGATTTAGGCATGTAGGATTGCTTTTACTTTGCATAAGTTAGTGTGGTACCTACAATAGAGAGACTTAATCCCTTACTAGATACTCTTATTGTTTTATTACACCCATCTGACATTTTCTAAGCCACTTATCCACTCCAGGGCAACATGTAACATCATCACTGGATGGCGTACCTATACAGTATAAGGGACACTTGAACACTTGTTGTAAATGTATACTGAATAAGTTAATGTTAAGCAAATCAGTGAAATAGTTTAATGTTTAAATATCACCTGCACTCTCACTGTTCCTGTTGATGCCCTAAAACTGGGTGCTGTACCTCAGAACCTTGAACTACTCAAAGTCAAACAAAGCAGAATTTTAACCAAGCCAAGATGAAGCTGGTTTAACTAGCACTAGATGTCCAGTGCATACACCAGACCCTGCTTATTAGAGGTGTCAGTCATATTTTATTTTGTTACAATAAAATGGGAATCTTGTAGCTTCAGCAGTTCTCAATCTCTACATTAAAGTAATGTAATATTGTGTTAGAGGTCAATGTTTAGACAGGGAAGCTCAGCTTTACCAATAGCATTATTAAAATTGGATGATGCATCTCAGAATATAATGTATTGCCCCTAAATCTACTGTTGAGGACAAAACAGACCTTAACCCCCACAGTCATAATACCCCTTGTGTTTTCATATTCGACCTGCGAATGAAAATCAATCTCGTGGTTATGTCAGCACTTCCAGTAGCCAATAAACGTTAACACTTATTAAAGATTTTCTTGCTTGCAGCTGAGCCAATCCTTCTTCTCCATTAGAACAGCACAGCGGGGCAATTTTTCCACACTTATTAGTGAAAATTGCTTTACTTATTTAGCCCCTCATTTGCGACATGGCAGGAGCAGCCATTCATGGGGTAATGGAAGATTCTTTACCAGCCACTGGCATGCAATTCAGGCTATTATTTAGCTCCCTGTTGTGTGCTTTCGGAAGCATATTAGGTTGATTTACTCTATTCCATCTCCTCATTCTCTATCCTAGTTTCTACCATATTGTTTAGTTTTTCCATTGTTCTCTTGGGCGGGCAGCTTGGGAATTCATCTGCAGTAATGAATTTGTAGTGTCTCCCATGGCTGCCTCTGTCTTGACAATGTCCGTCACTGTTTGGCGTGGTAGCATGTAACAACTGGAGCCACTTTTGAAACAGATGGCTAGGAGTGCGATTGTGTTTATGCTGCTTTTGTATACTTGAAGATAAACTTTGTACCTTTATGTTTTTTTTTTTTGGAGTAGAAGCTGCTACAGTATGGATGTATATATGTGTGTGTGTGTGTATATGTATGTATATATATATATATATAATATTCTCTCTGTATGTCTGCATTTACAAAGAGAAAAGTGGCAAAAACAGACCCACTCTTTAGCCGGAGAGCAGATGAGCATCTTTGTGTTTTAAAAGCAGTTTAAATCAGAAGTTGTATAAGCAGCATACTCTCTTGTTGCTTTTATTTAAGCTCACATTTCCATTTTAATTGTTTAGTTTGTCAATTTGGCATTTATTAATTCAATTCAAGCATTTGTGCTTGTCAGTTTAACATATATTAATTCAGTCCATTCATTTGCAAACCAAATGCCAATTCAGTCTTTGAATACTGGCATTTTAGTTTGGATATTTGAATAACATTTGACGTTGGGTGTTTTGCCTTTTATGGATAGGCTTTTCACTTCGTTCACCTGTTGCCCCACTAGTGGCTGATGGAGCGTGGATCTCTGGGGCCTTGCTCTTTGACTGTGAAATTTGTTTTTCTTTTCAAATTGTCTCTCTTTCTGATATATAAGATGCTATTTTATCACAAGAACTTTAAGCTTTAGATACATTTTATAGTTTTGTGGGTTTAAATCCTTTATTTTCTTCTCCCCTTCAGGTACTGACAGTATTACAGTTGATACAGTGATAAAGGAACTTGAAGAGTGTGGTTATGACTGCTGGGAGACCAATATTGGTGCACCTGGAGTGCAGCTTCACTGTACTTCCTCTGTGAAAGAGGAGATCTCAAAGATCCTGTGGACACCCTCATCTGGAAATCACCAAAATCTCTGAAATTATTTAATTAAAGAAAAGACAATTTTTGTAATGTTTGTCTTCTGAGCAGTACAATTTTAAATATGCTAGTTAATTTGTATCTCTGTGTTAGGCATCAGTTTCTTCCCGGACTGGAAGTGATTCTATGAAAACAGTAAACACAACTGCTGTCCTAGCAGCCTGATAGATTGAATACTTAATTGTCCATCCTGAGCTGGACTTCCTGTTTGTTCACCTGACTTACTGACAGTTGTTGTAGTTATTTAACCTGCTATGTGCAGGTGGGAGGTGCTGTCAAGTTGAGCTTAACTGCTTCAGCTACACTCAGGGTCTCATTTTTGCTGGTGGTGTCACCAGTAATTATTGAGATTTCTTGGCCTAATATCCCCGACCAGTCTGTGACAGAGCTGTTGGAAAGCAGATCACTGAAAATGAATTTTAAAAAATAGTTGGTGTATTAAACTAGTTTTACATCAATGTGTAAAGGGCCAAAGGTTAAGTGTGTCTTTTATGCTGTTACTTTCTAGATAGGTATAACATCTTTTTTTAGTGGTCATCTGGAAATATATTTTTATATTTCCTGCTCATATTACTTTACAGATGTGATTAGACAAAAAGTGATAATATACCTTTCCTTGAATCATGATAGCCGCATGAATACAATATAGATATAAGTAACCATGCTTTATGTATCAATTTTATTAAGCAGAAATTGCTTTATCCAAAAATGCAGTCTGTGCTTAAATGTCTTATTGGTGCTTTGAGCCAGCAGAGAGCAGCATAGCCTTTCTTAATATGCTTGGGATTGTTAAAAAGAAGCTCATGTTTCGTTTCATTTTAACTTTAAAGGTCATTGTGTCCCAAGGCCACCAAACTATATCAGAAATGGTCAGAGCAAGTTAGCATTTAGTTGCCAATGGCCTACAGTGGAGCATTATGGCAGATGTTTTATCAGGCTGAGTAGGTGGATTACTTGCAAGTACAGTGTGTTACCAGGTTTACAGCTTGATGTCTTATTTATTAAAGTATGAAAACTTTTATAATTGTTTATTTGCAAGGACTGGTATATAGTGTGGTATAGTGGCTTGGGTGGTGGCTGGTTTAGTTTCTCTGTCTGGCCTTGTGCAAATCATTTAACCTTCTTGGGTTCCAGTTGTATGTATGTATGTATGTAAAATGTACAGTAAAAATGTATGTGGGCCTGTATGTAATCCTAAGGGACTTTGGTGGGAAGACATCTGCCAAGCTACCGGAAATGTTTAGACTTTAATGCTATACTTATAGAGGGGGACAACCAAAGAAAATGCTGCTGTAAATCAAAAAACAAATACTGAATATTCTCAGAAAGGAAAGTCTGCTGCTTTTTAAAGTTTAAGTTACAGATGCTTTGTTTTTCTGGATGAAGTATTGAATTTTTAATTGATCAGCCATTTTATTTGGTTTATGTAATAACATAATTGTAATAAAGGAAGTGTAATTAAAAAAATCTAAAATTTCCATTATTTTTTGCTTTTATTATAACGTGACCCACATGAAAATATTAATAGTTATAGAAACATTTTTAGCTTCCATTGAGTTTGTTTATCTTACCCCCTTACTTTATTACTTTTGGCCTAAGTAAACATTTTTTTTTCATCTGTATAATTTAGCAGGCATTCCTTAATGTGTATTGACTTGTAGTAAAACAATATTTTCTACTATATTCGAAATGTAAATTGCAGATGCAATTGAACGCCTGTGGTGTTCCTCTCTTTGCCTAAAAGAGCAGGGGTTATACTTTATCAGAATTGTGGTTGGCATGTGTTTTGTTTTTAAATTAATTATTTGTCTTGTTTATTTTTAAATATAAAGTCAGCACTGTTCATCCGACTACTTTGTCCATCTATTGTATTTCTTCTTTGTGATAATTTTATTAGACATTAAACAGCTACTCCTTCTACAGTTCTCTGACCGGTCCACACATATGGGCCATCTGTGTTGAACAGGTTTCAAGAGTGTTCAACGCTGTTTCAGTTTGCAGCCAATCAGTGTGTGTTTATTGGGTTGTTTTTTTATTATGTTATGGTTCTTAAGAAACATAACTGATACATGCTGAATGTGCTAGTCTGAAGGGTCTGTGTTGTGAGAGTGTTCCCCAATGGGAGCTGAGCAACTAAACATATTGAAATGTGGATGAAAAAGTAACAGGCTCTCGAGGGTAGAAAAGGCATTTCCGGAAATATTGAGTGTCACCAGGATCAGCCATCCTGTCATCCTCTCCATTTCAATCACTTATTTTTCCTTGTCCATCTATTTTTAACCTGCTTGTCCAGTTCAGAGTCACAGAGAGTTTATGCACTTCTAGTTTATTGTTGATTACTAGTGTCCTCAAATTGATATTAAACTTCTGACACCTTCTTATTTCTTTCCAGAATCAATGATGACTGTCTTGATCAGAGCTTCCTGTTTTCTTACTTGAACCTACTTCTGGTCATCTGCTGAACTACTTGGCTTCACTGTCACTTGGATTGTATAAACAAAAGCAGGTAGGCCACTGTTCACTGAAAACCTCAAGAGTTTGGCATTAGCAGCAGATTACTGACTCTTGAGAATAGGAAAAAGAAGAAAGCAAGCACGAAATACAACTTGCCACATAAAGAGAAGGTCAAAGCTTATACTGAAATGCAAATTTTTCAAAGATGTTTCAATTTCCTTCGTGTGCAGACTGAGACAGTGGGAAAGGTTCTGTTCCTTTCAGTCTTCTCATTTGCCCCACATCAAGTTTAAAGGTCAGACTGGAGATTTTTTTTTTTTTATTATCTTTATTTTTTTTTATTTGTATTTTGAGACGTTGTGTCAGGCGTCACAGATTTATCTGACTTGTCCTGGAGTCTTCTGAATAAATCCCCAGTCTCTGATTGCAGATACAAGATGTGCATTCTGATTCACTGCCTGATAGGTCTACCAATTTTAAAAATAAATAAATAACTGGGTTTTTATCTTCTTAACCGTTACAGCACATCTTGAAAAGGTCAGGGTCTCTGATTTTGGGATGTCAAGAAGATTGAGAGATATGGCCTCAAGTTCTTTTTTGTGAATTAATAATGGCCGTCGTGCGTATCACCCCCTTCTCTACTCGCCCCTTTCCTCGAATTGTCTTTTTCTTTATGTCAGGGCTGCCCCTGTTGAATCGCTGCTTCAGTGCTCCTAACCCCTGCCGGAATTTAATTACCACTGCGCTTTTCTATTTAAATGGCAGACGAGAGGGGGGACAAGGAGGAGACGGCCGCGTGAGGTTCATTTGAAGCTTTCTTTCCCCTGCGAGGCACAGATGGTATTTTTTTTTATCAATGTCAGTGCTTGCTTCTTTCTGCTCTGATGAATAGATTCTAAAGAGGCCCTGACATTATTTGAGATAACAGAGGGAGCGAGAAAAAGGGGTCAAGGATGGAGAGAAAATGTCAGCGGTGCAGAGATAAAATAAAATTGTATTAAAAAAAAAAGCAGGAGGGAAAAAAGTCAAGTCTCAAGGTGGATAAAATACAGACAGCAAATCGTAGACACGAAAATCTATTTGGCTCATCCTTGATTGCAAGGCACACCCCACACTGTTCAAAGATTTTAATTTCAATTTGTTGTTTTACTAGTAGTAGTTGAAAAGTTGTGGAATTTTTTTTTTTATATTGCTTGGGTTAATTTTTTGCTATGCAGACAATGCCCTTCCTGTAGCCCCATTCACCTGATCTGTGCTGACTTCGCTGGTTAGGCCCAGGTTCCACTAAATGGCAGTGGAAAAATGAGAAATATCTCTTATGTTGTCCCTACCACTTTTGGAAACATAGCCACTACGAAAGGATGTAAAAGATGCTAAAGAGGAGGTAGCTATTTATGGCCAAGTGTTACTGGCCAGTACAGCCAAGGCTAATGGCTGGTTAGCCTGTCCCCATCTTCAACAAGTGCCTTGCTTGCAGTTTTCACTTTGATAGTTCGAGTGGCAGGGAACTCACAATGTTACTCTTTGAGCCAGTGTTGTTGGCAGAGGCCTGTGCTATGTTGATGTGGAACCAGTCTGTGGTGTTGGCAGTTTGGATAGGCACGTTGGTTCTTGTGGTTAAGGATAGGATTACAGATCAGAGTCAATTTTTGCCCTCACTGTCTGTGTGACCCAGAACAAGTCTTTTTTAATTTGCCTATGCTCCAACTGTTTGTTTCTTAACATCAAATGGAAATCAGTATAGAAAGGCACTATATAAAAAGAAAGATGATTGGTTCATTAACAACTGCATTTGCTGGGACAGATGCTTCTTCTCCATGTTTGCATGAGTTTGCTAGAGTGGATCTAACCTATCATCCAGGTCAGATTTTGGACCTTGCAGTAGATGAAACCAATTCACAAAGTTAATTTTTAATTAAATGTTAATCAAAAACTTAGGCATGACCTATTCTACAGCTTGCTAAATAACCCAGAATCTCACAATAAACAATAGGAAGTGTTTTTCAGTTCGTATTCCACAGCATTGATTCATTAAGCCAACTTCACTGCTGCTTAGTCATTTTCTTTTAGGCCTTGATCACTCCAGTTGAGCCATCCTTTTTATATACAGAGCCTCCTTTTTTTTTTTCCTCCATCGGCCCCATTCTAAGAATGAAGAGAGGCGTACTGGGCCAGTGTGTATAAGTACAGCTAAGATGAACTGAAAAGTCATCAGGCAGGCTGCTGGGAGCCCATCCTCTAATGCAGTGGGCAGCTATAAGATGTGCCTGTTAAATTTTAATTTGTTCACGTTAGATTCTCACTTGGGACTCCCCAAGAAGAGCAATTGATTTTTCTGAGATTTGCAGTGGCTTACTTACAAAAGGTAGACTCTGTTGTTGTTCATACCGGAGGAGAGTCCTGGGAATGCAGCTCAAGAGCAGAAATACAGCAGCCTCCACTCCAGAGCCTCTCAGTACCACTGAGGTGGAAAGACTTTTTCTTGTCTACAGTTAAGGGTGGACATCTTTGTCTGATTTTTTTTTTTTTTCTTTCTTTTTTTAAATTAGCCTTTTTGCATAATCCTTTTTATTTTTACTCTTTTTGTTTGCACTCTCTTACTTAAGCCGACAATAATGATTTAGCTTTTAAAAGAATTTTTACCTCCAAAACTGGTTAGCTAGAATGTGACAGTATACAACACTAATTACCACAGTCCTTCACTTGCAAGTGACACTAATAATTGCTAAGTGGTTAGTGTTGTGTGTTAATGGTGTGTGTAGAGTTTACATGTTCTCTCTTTGCTCAAGTGCATATTTTGTACTCACTCTTGGTTTTCGCCCATATCATAAATGTTAAGTGCTTGTTTTGTCTAACATATGCCTTTTGCCAGCTCTCTAGTAGGCAAGGGCAGACTGGTGAAGGAACACTCTGCAAAGCAATGCACCAAAGTTGTACTGCAGGTCAGAGTGCACTAACAATAAATCACTTGTGTTCGTGCAAGTAAAAATTATTTAAAGTTATCTGTAGTCAGCTAGGCAGTTAAGCTACAAACTAAAAACCAACGTAAGAACGTGTAAATCACTAAAACGGCTAAGCTAAGATGGGCTGTTGCAGAGGACTGAAACACTTTGGGCAAA
The DNA here is from genome assembly GCF_016835505.1 of Polypterus senegalus. Taxonomy (NCBI): domain Eukaryota; kingdom Metazoa; phylum Chordata; class Cladistia; order Polypteriformes; family Polypteridae; genus Polypterus; species Polypterus senegalus. The sequence continues at coordinate 61,833,054 of NC_053165.1, read as the reverse complement.
GCACCATCTGAGCTCCCCACTTTATGTCCTCTGTTCTGCCCTGTGACAGCTGCATAATGAGCATTGCATAGCAACAGACATGGATAAGAAGGTCAGAGGCAAATGACATAAAAATTGAAGCTCTAATGACAGTGCCCCAGCCAATCCCACACATTACAGATGAATTGGGGTGGAGCCAGATCTCAGTCCTAACAATAAAATGTTCCGGTTTGGTTAACTGTTTGCTTTAATCTGGGGTGTCACGGCGCTGTGTGATGGAATGGGTGTTCCACAAAGTATCCGCCTGCTTCCCAGGGTCCAGAGCAGCTATTTATTAGAAAAAAGTGGGTATTGCTTAACAGTTTTTTTTTTCTAAAAAGGGCCCAAATGCAGATCAGCAATATAATTTATCCAGATTTATTCCTTTGTTTGTAGCCCTACTTTAATAGGGCTACAAAGTAATCATATTAATCCACATATTAATCATATTAATCCACAAAGAACAACCAAGTTCCCAAATTTCAAAATCGTCAGTCTTTTGACTAAGTGATTCTATCACTTAGGCATGAATCAATGCTACTATTCATATGTTGCTGTGATATACGCAATGCCCAGGAACACTTGGTAGATAGATAACCAAAGGAGTGACAAGTGTGAACGATTCTTCTGTTGTTAGTAACCTTTCTTGTTTTGGCTTGGGTAAGCTTATCTGAAAATGGTACACTGCACTGATATGCAGTATATTCATAGCAAAATAAGATGTTCCTTACATCTTCCTATTGTGCTTCCCAGATAACTCTGTTTTGTTCCATTTAAGATTTTGTCCACATTCATCAAATTTGCAGTGTTTTTGTTTGTCATTTGTGGCATAATTTCTCCATTTTGGCTATCTCTTTAACTGCTATAGGCATGTGTCCAATTCTGTATACAGGAAAAATGTTTACACAGTATTTTTTTTTACACTGTCTGGATTTAGTAATCAGTTTGTTTTCTCATGGATCATCCTACCTTCACAGCTGTTTAATTCTAATATTTAAATCACACCTTCTACCCTCCCTGAAAATATGTGAATCTAGACATTGACATTTATTATTTTTGCACATACAGGGTACTCATGAAAGGTACGTCTATTAACACAAATAATATTAGTCTATGCTTAACCCTCTTTAACCCCACATCATTCCTGAAGGAATAAATTAGGTTTAAATTTTATTAAGATGTTTGTGTAAATGTTTTGTCTTTTTTTTTTTTTTTGTTAGAATGGGCCAAACTAAACTAGTTACACAGCAAGTCCATAAGTAAAAGAGGTTACAGATATTCCAGGTACAAGTTCACTGCACCGTAGTCATTTTTATTTGGCTTAATGGAGTTTGGTGGACTACATTATAGGAGGACTATATTAGCCTCCCCAATTAGTAATCCTAAGTAATAATTCAGTTTGATCGCAGGAGAAAAGACGCTTCTGCAGGAAGCATTTATATCTCAGCACTAGTGCTCTGGGTGACGGCTTCTCTGCGGCAATGCATATTATAGTAATTTGTTTAAAACTCGCAAAGCAGAGGCAAACCTTATAATGATCTGCCAATGACGTCTGTTCACCAGTGAGGTTATCTAGGCTTCTAATTTTCAGCTAAATGCCTTTTTGTTGTGAAAAAAAAAATAAATAAAGTTGCTTTTTAAATGTAACCTTAAATACCACAGCCATTACCATTGGGAGTATTTTGATACTAGAAGGATGGATGGATGCTAAGAAGGGTAGTAAATAATTATTAGATAGAGTAGAGGACATATTTCTTTTCTCCTTGTGGACCAGGTTGTGTGTTTTTCTAACATACATTCTCGGAGGTATTTAACCATGACTTATTTTCTGAACTCATCATTAATCTTATTTTGAAGACGAAAAACTATAGGCTTCTCAGAGCAATTCCTGAAATAAACTTGGCTGCCGAAGGACAATGCCAGGTTATGAACTCATGGTTTTCCATTACATGTTTTGTAAAAGAGGGCAGAACTAATACAAGCAGCACATTGTCAATTTTCATCAGTAAAGCTGCTGCCTCTATATCTTGATAGAGTAATTGTAAGTGTTCAGCTTGGTCGAAGTGGATGTGTTAGCAGTGTTGACAGTGTCTGAAGTCTGTGTTCAAGACTTAGAAAACTTCCAGACCGAATGTGACTCAGTTTGCACCATCTGAATATTGTTTCTTTTTCACAGTGTCAGGAGGTCTCTCCAATGTCTTTTCAGTTTCTGGAAGAGAGTTTCAGAGGTTGTTTCCTGTAGGTCAGTGTCTTCCATCTAGTATTTATAATTGTTGGTCCTTTTGCCCACATGTAGCACTTTGCTCTTTTGTACATTAAAGTGCATTTTCCAGGAGTTAGCCCAGTTCTGAAGGTTGTCCAGGTCTTTTGTGAATTATTTTTGCTGACTCTTCTGTGTCTGCTATTCATCCAGTTTTAGTGTCATCTGTGAATTTCACAATTTTGTTTATACCAGAATCAATGTCATTAATATAAATCGAAAAACAGAAATGGTCCAAGGACAGACCCCTGAGGGACTCCACTGATGACATTGCTTCATGTGGAGCTGAAGCAATATCAGCACAAGAACTGTGTTGAGGGCTTCATGACACAGTTTTCCCTGGCCAAATAGCTGGACTTAAACCCAAGAACACTATATTTGCCCTCCAGACTGCATAGTGCCTACTGCTAAGTTTAGTATGTGAGGGATAATGGCAGGGTTTGAGCTAGTCTCTAGTGAAGGATACAGTTAATGCTACAGTATACAAAGAAATTTTGGACAGTTGTGCTTTTCCATCTTTGTGGTAACAGTTTGAGAAAGGCCTTTTTCTGTTGACATGACCAAACCACCAAGTTCAAAGCCAGGTCCATAAAGACGGGTATGAGTTAGAATGCCAGTGGTGGGCATGGTTGTAAAATAGTGACAGTGCCCAACAAGAGTCTAGAAGAGGGAGAAATCCCTGGCCATGTTATACCACTTCATTGCTCTGTGTTTGTTATTGACGCTTCAAAAGGACATCAACACAAGGAAGAAGTGGGAGCCTGGCAGAATCTGGCAATGCCTACTTAGCAGGCTAGGGGGAAGAGGACTCATCAGCTGGCATTTGCCTCAGAACCTCATGTAGTTGAGATAATGAGACAATAAGAGATTGGCAGGAGGCTGGAACACCTTCAGACCAGTAAGTGGTAGCATACAGTGCTGGACTAGGACAGGGATTATGTTTCCAGTTAAGGACAGCTGCCCAAGAGATCAAGGCCCTGTAAAACCAAGTGGGGGCATAAGTAGGGAAACCAGGAACGACCAAAGACTGTGCCAAACTTGTACTGCCATAGGAAGTTTAAAAACTTCAGAGAAACACTTGAATCATGTCGGAGGAAGAGTGGCCAAGATCAGAGAGAGAGAGAGAGGGAGAGTATTTCTGCACTGGAATCGTGGGCATTTGGGCAAGATGAACAGCTACTGTAGGCCTGAAGGGAAAAAAGTTGATTTCCTATTCTGTTTTACTGCTTGTTTATGCCTCTTGAGTTGTAATTATTTTGTTTGTTCTAATTTTTTTGTGTTTTCTGGCCTTAATGCCAGCGGCCTGTTGAGAGGTTTATACAAAAGTACGTCCTCAGGTCCCCATGTGTGTCTAACACTCTTTAAATGAGTCTTATCTGTGCAAAATTGTTTAGGGGTTGGGATTTTATATTAATTTGAAATTTCGTTCCCTCTGCGAGACTCCTCAGTCCATTACTAATCTGTTTTTACCTGTATATTGCCTGCGTACCACCCTGGGGATCCCTGCAAAGAAGGGCTAACAGGGTTTATTGGTATGGAAGCTGAAGTTCTTTAAAATCCCTAAATGAGATCTGAGACACGTTAGCTAACCAAACAGAATTGATAGACCAGTTGGACCAGTGTCCTTTGTCAAACCTCTTATGTTCTAAAACTATCAGACTGGATGAAGTGGAGAATCCATAATGTTAAACTACTGTAAACAGGAGTAGAAGTTACACTCAGTGCCTTGCACCACCATAGAAACATGTGAACCGCTATTTAACAAGATTGTAAGAACATGCAAAATCTGGACTATATGCAAAAAAGGGTGATCTGCTTTTTAGAGAGTAGATACAATTTCATTTTGGAAAAATTATAGGTGATTCTCAGGTGAGTAGACCGCAAGAAAGAGGTAATGTTTTATTGGTAAAGCAAACTAGCTCTCCTTAAGATCATTCAAAGTTAAAAGAATCCCAAAACCGGCCCAGTCTACACAGACACTAGCATATGGAACTGGTGACATGTGAATAAAAAGTGACATCAGAGTCTACCCTGATGCTGCTGGCCTTGGCCATGGCTCCCTGCTGAGCAATGAAATTATATGGGGGACACAGATTCTTGCATTGGAAAGTGTAGCCTGCAGTGAAGTGATAATAATAGAGTGATCAGATTTTTGAAATGTCACGTTCAGTCAGTGCTGCAATGGATGATGGGTAGGAGTATTGTATGAATAGGACTGTGGCAGGGTGGACTTCCCTATAGAATATGGAGACAAACTGGGTGTGTATTTTATAGAACCAAATTTGGTGCAGTTTTCAATCCTCTAGGTAAAATGGAAACAATATAAAGAAACCAGTGACATGCTGGAAACACAGCCTCACTATTAAACCATTTTCTGGGGCACGGTTTCATTTGACATAATAGACTCACAATATAACACATTCACATTTTGAGAATTTTATTTTGGAAATGGAAGTATAGCTGTGAGTAAAAATTACTGCTTGTTCTTGGGCAGCAAGCAATTAGGAAAATGCATTCTGCTTATTAACAGACCTGACTGCAGCTTAGGAACAAAATAATCAAGCTTGAGAATACAAATTCAAATTGGTGAAGAACTCTGAAATTGGGACCAATGCCAAAAGACAAGAAATAAAGTGTGGCGTAAATGTTTGGTTGTGTAGAAATGGAATTGGACAGACTGCTCAGTTCCAACTGTCGCTGTACATCGTCCTCTCCAGAAAGTTGATGGCCAAGACACTGACCTTGAGGAACCGCTCCAAGTGCTCTGCTAATGAGGTGCTATGAAAGATCTGGGAGACAGGACCTGTGGCACCCCTCGGGCTGCTCCTGACTCCTGGCCTCCTTCTGGTGGTGTTCCGGAATGGTGGGAGTCACGTGTCAATAGCCCTGTCACAGTCAATAAGCTACAGCAGTGTCCTGCAATGGGACATATGGCATGTTTGACAGGCAGAGAGGGTGCGAATGGCACTGAATGATACATTTTTTTTTTTTTAATCTTTCCCGTTGGCAATGTCACACTTTCAGGCAGTATGTTGGCATGTCACTCAGTAAAGCCTTTGCTGACAACAGCTCAGACCTATATGAGATGTCCTTCTGAATAACGTCCCCAAAATTAATAATTAACCTGGTAATTTTAACCCCTAATAGGTGTCCTGTGATTCCGTTTTGTTACACTAACGGTAACTATTCATTTGGGGTGAATGGACAAGATAATGGGATATCAAAACCACAACTTATTTTAAAATCTCCCCCGCCTGTTCTATGGTAATGGTACAGTATTCACATATTTCAAGACACTGTGTACCTTGGTGCTTTCTTGGAATTTCTGTGGTGGCCTGTCCTTTCATGCATCCATGAGCTTGTGCATTTCTTGTTGGCAGCTAACTAGATACCCTAGTGAGATTTTTCCACCTGTGGTTTTTCAGTATTATGTGCCACCTGTCGGTACAGCTTGATGTCACTTGAGAGTCCGCTGCACTCACTGGCTATGCAGCCTGTTGAAGTGTTATGCCAGGCCTGAAATAGGCACAGCACCTTTTTGGTATTCTAAAACAGATAGCTTAACCTCAAATGATAGTTTTTTTTTTTTTGTTTTTATTTCCAATGAAACAAAATCCACTTTCTGCAACTTATTTCCTTCTTTACAAAAATGTAATTTTTTTTTGTGGTCATAACATAATACTATGGTATGAAACCAATAATAACTTATGCTGTAGGTGCGATGGTTGAACACTTGCAGGTGAGACCTCTTCATTTTCTTCCTTGGAACTTCAGGGTGGCTCAACATTATGTAAGGAGAATTTGACTGAAACTGGTATGTGTTCCTACAGCTGATAGTTTTATTAAGTGCCATCTTCTAGTAAGTGGCATCCTCCAAAGTTTGCCCTTTTTCCTTCTTTGCCAACTGTTTATGGAGAGAAGTACCTGTTTGTCTTGTCCATTCTTGGTAAAAATATGAAAAATGAGACAGAGTGTGGTGACCAGTGAATTGTCTGTACATTTCATAGTTGTTCCTCACAAGTGTGCCATATTGTTGTTTGCTTAGGGGAGTCAGGTCAGCCTTGTCTGGTACCACCTTGTCTGGTATTGGCAGACGAATGAGACTTCCTGCTGCCAGGTGGCTTCCTACCAGTGCCACCTCCCAAAGCAGATGTACAGGTGTTGTTTTGCTTGGCCTTGCAGTTGTGCTTCCTAAAACTCCATCAAAGACTAAATCGATTGTAATGATGTGCTGAGTGTGTTAGTGGCGCTGTCACAGCACTGACAGCATGGAGCTTTATTTATTTATTTAGTTTTTTTTTAACACATCTGACAGGACAGCCATGGCACATTGGCAAGTCTCTTACTTAGCATTTGTTGGGCCCCACACGACAGAATTAATATTTCTCAGTTCCTAATTTTATATAATTCATTTTGCTGTTCTGGGGGATGGGAAGCAATTGCTCAGCTCAGCAGTGGACTTGTTCAGTCAGTTGACAAACAGGCTTTATGACCTCAAGTGAATGTAAGGGGATGGCTTGAAATCATTTGATTATTTTAGCTTGCTATATAGCCAGCAGGTTTCTGAAGTTAATGGAAAAAAAAGAAAAGGAAAAAAAAAAAGGTTTTGGTTTTTGGCTCATGAAGTATCCCTCTAGCCCATAGTCTCTGTGGCACTAAACAAAACTATAGTGCCATAATAAGACCTACGAGCCCTGGAAAGTGACAGTTTTCACTGTCTACTTGTTCAGTAATCAATTGCAGTTACATTCTATCATTCATATTCTCATATGTCATCTCATCCATGTTCCCATCTCCCTATACATCATTTAACCAGCTTAGAGTTACTGGGGTGTGAAACTATCCCAGCTACTTATACTATACTTGTTGCAGTAACGTAAGTACTGGATAGGTTGGTATCACATTATTACAAGACGCTTTATACAGCAGCATATTGTAAAATTTACAGTCTTCAAAGGTCCTAGTAGCTAAATAAATGGTGAACTGAATGCACATAGGAATCATTAGAGTTGAGGTGGTGGGCTGTGTAGGTTAGAAGACAGAAGACATTTTCCAAGTACCCCGTTTTTTAAAATGTGCCCACTATTGCAACTTGAGCCACTAGGGAGACATTACCATAAAGTGAGTACTATTAGTAATAGCTTTTCACTGGAGTCATTGGCATTTTTTTTTAATAGATACCATAGTCACACTTCATCCCATAACATACAGTCAGTTCCATTAACTTCTCATTTAAAGTCACCAGCATATTTGTAAATGCTACACAAAAACCCTTGTTCCTTATTCCTCGTTAACACATTCTATGTTTTGTACTTCTGGGTGGGCTCTCATTGGTTGTCAGCTCTCATGCACGCAGAGCCCAACCCCAAAACCTAAGACAAAATGAACCTGTTTGATTTTGTTGAGGTGAGTCTCAGACTAGCTGAGCAGAGTCTTTGGTTGTGAGACTATACACTGGTGGTCATAGGAGAGTGTTGTGGTTGCCCATGCCGTTATTATGTAAATGAAGTCTACAACTAAAACTTGTTTAAAAAGTCTATTAATGTGACAGGACCTTATGCCAGATCCACCAGGTAGAAGATGCTAAGAAGAATTATGCACCCTGCCCAAGCTGGAGAGCCATGGGTTCTTTGACGTTCTACTTTATGTGCCTCATTTGTACCATGTGATCACTACCCCATGCAAAGTTTATTAAAAAGACATTTTACTTTTCAATACTTTTTTTTTTCTCTCAAATTATAATGTAGCAAGATTATCTGTGATACAGTGCCTTTTTGTGTCTATATGTTACGTAGTGGGATACAAATACTTGTGTGTGAGGGTGTATGTACAGTGCATCCGGAAAGTATTCACAGCGCATCACTTTTTCCACATTTTGTTATGTTACAGCCTTATTCCAAAATACCTGTAGATTAAATTCATTTTTTTCCTCAGAATTCTACACACAACACCCCATAATGGCAACGTGAAAAACGTTTACATGAGATTTTTGCAAATTTATTAAAAATAAAAAAACTGAGAAAGCACATGTACATAAGTATTCACAGCCTTTGCCATGAAGCTCAAAATTGAGCTCAGGTGCATCCTATTTCCCCTGATCATCCTTGAGTTGTTTCTGCAGCTTAATTGGAGTCCACCTGTGGTAAATTCAGTTGATTGGACATGATTTGGAAAGGCACACACCTGTCTATAGAAGGTCCCACAGTTGACAGTTCATGTCAGAGCACAAACCAAGCATGAAGTCAAAGGAATTTTCTGTAGACCTCCGAGACAGGATTGTCTCGAGGCACAAATCTGGGGAAGGTTACAGAAAAATTTCTGCTGCTTTGAAGGTCCCAATGAGCACTGTTGCCTCCATCATCCATAAGTGGAAGAAGTTAGAAACCACCAGGACTCTTCCTAGAGCTGGCCAGCCATCTAAACTGAGCGATCGAGTTAGAAGAGCCTTAGTCAGGGAGGTGACCAAGAACCCGATGGTCACTCTGTCAGAGCTCCAGAGGTCCCCTGTGAAGAGAGGAGAACCTTCTGGAAGGACAACCATCTCTGCAGGAATCCACCAATCAGGCCTGTATGGTAGAGTGGCCAGACGGAAGCCACTCCTTAGTAAAAGGAACGTGGCAGCCCGCCTGGAGTTTGCCAAAAGGCACCTGAAGGACTCTCAGACCATGAGAAACAAAATTCTCTGGTCTGATGAGATAAAAGATTGAACTCTTTGGTGTGAATGCCAGGCGTCACGTTTGGAGGAAACCAGGCACCGCTCATCACTAGGCCAGTACCATCCCTACAGTGAAGCATGGTGGTGGCAGCATCATGCTGTGGGGATGTTTTTCAGCGGCAGGAACTGGGAGACTAGTCAGGATAAAGGGAAAGATGACTGCAGAAATGTACAGAGACATCCTGGATGAAAACCTGCTCCAGAGCGGTCTTGACCTCAGACTGGGGCGATGGTTCATCTTTCAGCAGGACAACGACCCTAAGCATACATCCAAGATATCAAAGGAGTGGCTTCAGGACAACTCTGTGAATGTCCTTGAGTGGCCCAGCCAGAGCCCAGACTTGAATCCGATTGAACATCTCTGGAGAGATCTTAAAATGGCTGTGCACCGACGCTTATCATCCAACCTGATGGAGCTGGAGAGGTGCTGCAAAGAGGAATGGGCGAAACTGGCCAAGGATAGGTGTGCCAAGCTTGTGGCATCATATTCAAAAAGACTTGAGGCTGTAATTGCTGCCAAAGGTGCATCGACAAAGTATTGAGCAAAGGCTGTGAATACTTATTTTTTATTTTTAATAAGTTTGCAAAAACCTCAAGTAAACTTTTTTCACGTTGTCATTATGGGGTGTTGTGTGTGGAATTCTGAGGAAAAAAATGAATTTAATCCATTTTGGAATAAGGCTGTGACATAACAAAATGTGGAAAAAGTGATGCACTGTGAATACTTTCCGGATGCACTGTATGTATGTATATTTATCTATGGGGCTTTTACTATTTTTTGTCAATCTATGACATATCTATATATAGCATATTTTTATCTATTATATAGTGACTTTCGTACCTGACATAAGCACCTTTTGTTTACTGTTGCACTTTCCCTATCTATTGTATATCCATTACAATAGCTTTCATGTGTCTATGCATATGAACTTAATATACAGAAGACTTATTTATGTATATATGTCTGTAACGTACAGCATCTTCATATTCATCATGTACTGCCTTTCATACTTACCTCTCATATTTATAATATAGTCCCAATACTATCAAATAAAATCTTTTTCTTTATTATAGTGATATTCATATCTGCCTTACAGTATTTTTGTTTATCAAATATCACCTTGGTAACACAGTATGGCAAAAATGCATCTATTACTCATTTATGCATTTTTAACATGACCTTTAGTCTTTTTTTAGGTCTTAAGAAAACTTACAAAACATAATTAGATAGATTATTCAACCTGTGTAGTATGACATAATGATGTTAAAATAACTTGTTAATAAACAAGAAGGTTTCACTGGTCTTCTAATATGCCATATCAAAAGAAATATCTCAGTTAAGCCACCTCATACCACAAAATAAAGATTTTTTTAGTAGGTCATATTGCAGAAGTGATTATTTAGTATCATTCATATCAGGACATTTCCTAACTGTTTCATAGGGCCTTTCATATCTGTTGTCTTAGTATACCCTTGTTAATTGTTTATCTACAATATAATAGACAGACACTACATCAACCAACCAAACTGATGACCCAGACTAGTTAACTAGTGACGCTTTTTATTGCTGTGTTCTTTCTAGCCAAGCCTGAAAGACTGTCTTTGTGTAAAATGTGAATCGGAGACCACCCTTTAAATGGGCGTACACAACGCACTAATAAAATTAGTCGACAGAATCATATTGGAATGCTCCTGGACCATGGAGAGATTCCGCTGCAGCTCTGGAGCTGGTGGATGAATTTACAAATCAGGTAAGAGGTGCAGCAATAGTAATAACAAACAAGTCTAGCAAGGAAAAACATGTCTTTCTGTCTTTTATTTTAGTATAACTTTTTATCCTTCTTGATGATCCGCTTATGTCACCCCTACCTGACTGTTGCTTCTCATGAGCCCAAAAGGATGCAGTACCTCTAAGAAAATAACTGGAGCCCATCAGCATTCTGCTTTAGCCCTCCTCTGATGCCTGCCCCATAATTAAGAAAAACATCCTTTTGCAGAGATTACAGGGAGACCCGCCACTGCATTATGTTGGCCTGTTTGATTAATAAAGGCAGCTAATTTCAGATCGGGAAGAAAATGCTCTGAAATGGCTTCTAATTATATATTAGACTCTGAAAGGCCCCTGCTGTTTGCCTCCTGCTAAGGGACGGTGGCTGGCATCACCACCAAGGCTATAATTGTGCTTACAGCTCAACTAATTTCACTCAGTCCGGATCCCAATCAGCAGCAGATGTTGCATAGTGTCAAATTAAAATAATCATGATAATATTCATGCCATTTACATATGTAGTGCCTTTCACATCTAATTAAATTACAAACAGACAGCCCGTCACAGAAAGTCAGGGTCCTGTGTATGACAGCTTCCTTTTATGGGATTTCTGAGTGCTGTCCTTTTTTAGGTAATGTTCATTATTTATTAAAACTATTTTTTGTCAGATCACTATTGAGATTATTCTTTGTTTTCTTTTTTCTGTTTTTGTAATTTTATTGATTGTATGGAATGTTGTTTTCTTCAAATATAATCATGTCAAACTTAAACCATAATTCAGAGAGGAGAGACTACAACATGAGCAGATGTTTAAAAACAGCAAAGAAAGGTGAATGTCATTTTCCCCAATATAAATGTTTATTCTAAGATTTGACTGATTATGTCTTGCCATGTTTTAAAGAGGTTTTCAACATATCCTCTAAGTGAAAATGTATATATTTTTTTAAATTTCTTTTCTTTGAAGGTGGTTTAATTAGGAGTGACTTGGGTCAGAAGCTGCTCAGATGAGTCAAATGGTTGATTAAATAAAAATCATAGCTCAATGAAGCCAATGTCATATGGGTTTGGATGTATATATATTAAAACATTAAAAACAATATGTAATTATGCAGTGGAATTAAACAATGATAGCAGGAGGTCCTTAACCTGTTACCTGTTCCATGGGATTGTAGGAAGACATTTTATAAACAGGCTGTGTGACTATTATTTATTGTAGTGAAATCAGTTGATGTTTTGTGCAGCCTAACTCAAAATCAAAGCACTGAATATTTGCAGTAATGGTCACATAAAAGACAGGTACTGATTATAGTGACCCCTTGTGTCTCTGCTTAGAGGGGCACCCTCCGGCTCCACTTTGTCCTTCCTGAGATGACGCAGTGGGAACTGAACTTGGCCAACTGGTGTACATAGCTACATTTCTGTTGAGCTGGTAATGACAAAGGGGCCTCTTGTGCAATGGCAAGCTCTTTTTCTGCCTTGCGGCATTTGCCTTCCCATCACAACTTCATACATGCAATGACACAGGGTACAAAAGAATGACTGGCTGTTTCAGTAACTTTTGCTAACGAGCTCTTTTCATGGGTCCTTACCTACTTGCATTTTCTTTCTATATCGGCTTTCCTGCACTTGCTCAGCCACACTGGTCCAGTGAGGGCATTTCACTCTAGTGAGTCACAGATTTTAAAGAGGTTGGATGGGGAAAAAGAACTTATGATCTTACAAGAAATGCATAAAACGAATGCACAAACCCAATAATTTTATGTAGTTTCGCAGGTCATCAAGGAATTAAATGTAAACAAATGTATAGGACTGGCATGATGGGGCAGGGTGTGTCATTTATTAGTTTAGTGATTATTTCATAAAGAGAAGGAAATACTGTGCCCCAAGTAGTGAATGTAGCAGATTTAATTATTTAGATGCTCTCATACTGCCTTAAAGGAAGCATAAATAGATAACTTAAATCTTTATAGAATCGCTCATAGCCAAGTGGTATTGGTTGGTCAAATGCCTCTACTTCAGAGTTCTGTCTCCTCCAGGCTGCTTGTCCACTTTGGGCTAGTTGGAGACTTAGGATTAGAGACCAGCTTTCCAAACCAGGAGAGATAAAGGTGTTCTTTTTGAGAAGAGTTGTCCTATAGGCCAGAGCACACTTGGCAAGCAAATATAAAAATTGAACTACTGCAAATATAGCTAGTGCTCTGTGTAAGACAAAGAGGCTTCTAATTTGAACAATAGAACTATACTGCAAGTGCTTGTCGTTCCAGCCTCAACTGAGTTAGAAATGCCAAGCTGTTTATCAAGGCAGTATTAACAAAAAGCAAGGCAAATAAGTGGACTCCTTTTTCCTCAGATCTCACAAGTTGACTTGCTTGAAGTAGTCTAACTCATCATGTTCTACAAAGCTTACAGGTTAACTGTATCCCTTCCTGTCCAATTTTATGGTGTTGCACAGAAATACCCTTGTTATCTTCTCGTCCATCGGACTACTTTCTGGGCCTTTGCAGAAAATGTAGACCTATTTGTTTTTCTTTTTTTTTTCTTTCGATTGCACATATCTTCTCTCTAACTCTCTTTTGTCTAGTTATAAATATAAACAGACTTGTTTGAGCCCTATCTTGCTGTTCCCTCTGAATCTTTCCTTTTCTTGTGTTTTTGTCTTTCTCTGTCTACTCCTCTGCTTTTTCTTTTTCACTGTTGCCTCCTGCTCCTCCTCCCATTCATCAAGGGCATGACAGCTAAAATTCATTTGAAGTAGAAGAAAGTGCCAGCTAATCCTTTCTGTGAGACATTGATAGACTGGGCGCGCTCAAGGAATTGCACAGCAGTAATGAAATTAGGTTAAAACTGCTGGGGGATTGCAGATAATTGCCCTTGTCTGTCACAGGGAATAAAATCTCTTAAATTTCCCCGTAATGATTATTAAACTTGGGCTGTTTTTTGTTTTTCTAGTTACTCCTTTCCCTGTGCTACTTCTGTTTGTCAAATGTATCTATTTTATACACCGATCAGCCACAACATTAAAACAACCTGCCTAATACTGTAGCTGTCCCCCTTGTGTCGCCACAACAGCTTTGACCCATCGACACATGGACCCCTCAAGACCTCTGAAGTTGTCCTGTGGTATCTGGCATCAAGACATTAGAGGTGAGGACTGTAAACTGCAAAGTGGTGTCTTCATGGATTAGACTTGTTTTTCCAGTACAGCCCACAGGTGCTCATTCAGATTGAGATCTGGGGAATTTTCAGGCCAAGTCAAAACCTTGAACTCTTAGTTATGTTCTTCAAACCATTCCTGAAAATTGTTTTCAGTGTAGCAGGGCACATTATCGTTCTGAAAGAAGCCACTGCCATCAGGGAATACTGTTGCCATGAAGTGGGGGGTGGTGTACATGGTCTGTAGTAATATTTAGGTATGTGGTATGTGTCAAAGTAACATCCACTTGAATGTTAGGACCCAAGCTTTCCCAGTAGAATATTGCCCAGTTCATCTCACTGCCTCCACTGGCTTGCCTTCTTCCTGTAGTGAATCCTGCAGCATCACTGCTAATGCACATGCACCTGGTAGTCCACATGAGTTAAAAGAATGCATAATTCATCAGACCAGGCTACCTTCTTCCATTGCAGCCTGATCCAGTTCTCACTCCCACATACCCAATGTAAGTGTTTTCAGCAGTGGATAGGGGTCAGCATGGACTCTCTGACTGGCCTAAGGCTACACAGCAAGCTATGAGGCATTATGTGTTCTGACACCTTTCTCTCATGGCCAGAATTAAGTTTTTGGGCAATTTGTGCTACAGTAACTCATCTGTGGGATTGGAGCAGATGTATTAACCTTTGCTCCCCCGCATGCTTCAGTGAGCTTTGGGTGCCCATGACCCTGTCGCCACATCCTTCCTTAGAATACATTTGGTAGGTACTAACCACTGTATACAGAGAACACCCCACAAGACCTGCCATTTTGGAGATGCTTTGGATTATGCACATGTTGACTAATAACATGCCACCCATTGATACATGCCATTGTAATGAGATAATCAATGTTATTCATTTCAGCTGGCTGCGACTTTAATGTTGTGACTGATCATTTAATATATTGAGCCTGTCCTGTCTGTCATACTGCTTTTTTGCATATAAATCAATACTGTCTTCATGTCTAATATAGTGTTTCTTATGTCAACATTGCTGTTGTGCTGTTCAGTGGACTGTGAGGGTAATACAGGGTACGAAGTGAGTGACTGAGTTATCCCTAGCAATGGGTGACCTACACATATAAAGCTCAAGGTTGCCTGTATAGTTCCTGTCACTAACTCTTTGTGTGATACAGATCAACTAACATGCATGTTTCAATATTAAAAACACTGTGTGTTTACCCACAAAACACCTTGGCCTAATATTTACCATTGAAACAACTTATATTAAATAACATTACTGATTTATTTAGCTCTGCTCAGACACCTCCACCTGTGTTTTAAAGTAGTAATTCAATCCAAATGACGGATAGTTCGAGCTGTCACTGGTCTCTAATCTTTAAAGTTTCTTCCAGACTCATAGTTTCTAAATTGGAAGGCTTGACCTGAATGTCACACACCAAATGAGTACAGATCTCTGGGGCACATACAGTAAAATTCCATTATAACTGCAATTTTGGGTCAAGTCTATAATATCTTGAGCTTCATGGAGTGGGTGAATCAGCTCAGTCGAGCATTAGCAGCCATCAAAAGCCCCCAACCCCCCATCTAAAGGAGAATCTTACAGCTGATGTTTCCAGAATAGGTATTGGTTCACCACCACCCCATAGTAGAATATAAATGGATCGATCATTTATGGGAAGCTTGTCCTAGTTGCGAGTGTCTTGTATTGTTCCTGGTTTAGTCCCAACCATTAATGATGTTTGACAACTGGGTGAATCACACGGCCTGCTGTGGCTCATTTTCTAAAATGATCGAGCTGTGCATTTGGAGTGTGTGAGCTGCTTTGGACACAAGTGTTCAATAAATAAATGTAATATCACCAAACATACAGGCCTAAATGGTAAAAAGTGGGTTCAGCAGTTTGACAAATTAATGAAGGATAGAATGCCATGGATTAATGGTCCTGTTCGCTTATCAGTTCTCATCAGTTCTAATTGTTTTGCCATGTATGGCTTTCAGTGTGTAAAGGTTATCTGCTTAAAATAATGGAATGCTCAATAGTCAATTGTGAAAGGCACTATAAAAAAATGAACTGATGATTATACTCATTATCCCAGTTTGCTCTGTGAACTACCTGGTGGCAGCTGGGCATAATTAGGCAAGACAACCTTCAGTGCCCTAACTGTAATATGTGACCTTAAATCTAACGCTGTGCTGAAGTGGTCTCCAGTTATTCTATTATGTCGTCAGGTAGTCCTTGTTTTTCTTGACTGATCACTTCTCTTTTCCTTTACAAACTTCATCTCTGTTGGCTAGTGTCATTTTGGCCATTTCCTTGTATAAGTGCTCATTCTTCTACAATGTAATTCAGACTCAGCAGGCCCTGTAGCGTTGTTCATTTATAAATATGTGGGTTGGAGTTTGTTTCTGTGTGCTCAGATACTAGACTGCATCTTTTAATTTTTTATATAAATGAACAATAAATTTGGTTATGCCCAATACAGACCTGTTTTGTGAGTGCGCAGGAGGAGCGTTTTTTGCTTCCTTTCACACTGCACTGCCCCTGAGTGAGACCATGTGAGAGGAAAAGGGTGTGTGTATTAAACTTAAACTGTAAAATCTGTTGAGTGATATTGTGCTCTACACTGATGGTGGATGAGGCTATGTTTGTCCAAGAGAAGTTGCCAGTTGTCACATCGTTCATGGTTAATGATATCCATGCTGACATGTTCACTTCTTGTGTATCCGCCTTTCTCATAGCTGTAGCATTAGCCCGTAAGTTTGTGTTAACTTTTTTGAGATCTTGTACTTGAATTGCTTGTTAGTCTGGCATCAGATTTATAACTTGCTGCCCTCCCCTCACTGGTGTCAGTTTTATCCAATGGCAAAACTGGGATGTTATTTGTTTACATAGTGAGGGCAGGTAAATGCCAAAATAAGTAGAACTACCTTGTGCTGACTTTTATTGATGTGGCAAGCGGCTGGAGGTGGCACCCAGCCAAGATGCCCGGAAGGACCGGAGGAGGGGTTACGCCTTCTCCAGACCACGAGGGGGCGACCGCCCTGGTGGCTTTGGTGACCACGGGAACTTGGAAGCTCAACCCTATAGGGGCCTGTGGTCACCACCAGGGGGCGCCCCAATGCCTGGAGAGCCCTGGTCCTCAGCACCTCCAGCAAGATGACCAGGGACACCCGGAGTGCATCCGGGTGCACAGCCAGTACTTCCGGCACACCCCTAACAGGAGGCACCTGGAGCACGTCCGGGTGATTATAAAAGGGGCTGTCTCCATCCGTTTAGTGGCTTAAGTCGGGAGAAGAAGAGTGGAAAGGAGGCAGCCTGAAGAGAGGCATCATTGTGCTAGAGGCCTGGACTTTGGGGGAGTTTTGGGGTTGTGTGTGTCACTCATTGTGTAAATAAACGTGTTGTGGTGATTCAAACAATACCACATTGGACAGGCAGATGACTCTTTTGAGTGGACACTCTCCATCTCTAGCCAGACTCCTAGGGTTTAGGTGTTGGCCGGCTATTTGCTTTAATCATCTGTTATTTACATGGCGAGCCCAATGAAGCATAAGTTGTGAAAGTATGCACCTTAACTGGTAAGCAGCCTTGATGTGACAGAGTCCAAGTGCATTTGTTAGTCTGAAGGCAGTGGTGGTATTTGTATTTATGTGAGAGGTGTAAAAATGATAAATGGGAATTTTATTATAGTCTGAAATGTGGTGCTGCCATTGGAAGTGTCAGTCTGAGTATAATATTTGACTTGTCTGTGAAAATATGTTAGCCGGACTTACTTATATGTGAGGTGTAAGTCTTTGGGTTTGAATAAGTTTTATGCCTAAAATATGTTGAGGACAGTGGTGGTGTGTGTGTGTGTGTGTGTGTTTGAGCAGATGGATTTACATTCTACATTTAAATTGTTTAATATCTTTAACAGATGGGTGGCTTTCATGTCAGTCTGAGTAAGATAATTGACAGGTTTGAGGAAATTTTAATGTCTAAAACATACTATTGCCATTGGTGGTGTTAGTATGAGTACCTTAATTGGTTTGCCTAAGAAAATTTACATATGAAGTTTAGGGTTTTAGTGAGAGAGGGAAGTGTTAGTCTGGGCAAATTTGTTTCTTAGTCTGAGTAAATGTAGGTGTAAGGTGTATAAGTTGTACATTTAAATTATGTGAAGTCTATAATATGTTGGGGACATTGGTGTTGTGACATTTTTTACTTGCTTGAGAGCTGTGAAGATTTTTATTTTAGAGTAAATTAATTTCTGACATATCCCACACTTTTTCTATTCTAATTTTTTAAATTTATTTATTTACATATTTTTACTATTTACTATTAAAGTGCCACTCTGCTGACCTAGCTGTCTTTCTCATGGGTGGGGGTCAATTTGTTTCATACCAGTTTTGTTGAACTTGACTTGCATGTATGGAATGTTTTTTGATTTTAAATAAAATAAAATATAAAAAAAATTAATGACATACAACCAGTGAGCAGTAGTTCAGGGCCTTTCTGTTCTCCATTTTATTATATCCATACATGTGGCCTTGGAGTCAGAAAGCACCACTCTACTCAGTGGCACTACATGGCCGCTCCCCATACTGAACTTAGCAAGTGGACTTCTGACTTCTAACTCCAAGGATATCATTTCATGGAGCCTCACTGCCCCTCACTACTGCTGATTATGGTGTAATACGAGTCTGAGTAAATGTGTTTGTTAGTTTGAAGCACAAGGGTCAGTGGTTTGAATAGTTTTAGGCTGAGCACAGTGGTGTTGTGTAGCTGAATCAATTTCTTTTTTAGAAAATATACAGGTGAAGTGTAAAAGTTTGAATTATTTAATTCCTGGCATTTATGGCATATCCTGGTGTGTATTTATTTCAGTATACTGTATTAATGTGAGGGGCAATGAGCACAACTTTAAATAACTCCCGATGTATCTAATTTGTGATAGGCAGTGTGTGTTTGAATAAATTCACATGTTACTTAAAATAAATTTACTTGTGAGGGCTACAGGTTTTTTTATATTTGACATCCAACAGAGGGTCACAATGTGAGTAAATGCGTACGTGTGCCTGCATCAGAGTTTGAGGACATGCTCATCCTCTCAAGCACTGGTTTCATGGCACCCATTTCAGTGTTCTGAGGAGTGCATACCTGGATAGTGGGGTGCCCTCTATACTGGGGTACACTGTCCACTTTCATGAGGTTTACATGGCAGGCACTCATATTGAAGGAGCACAACAAGTGAGAACGTGAGGGAACCTTTAGAAGGACAACAGTTGTGAGGCTAACATTGGTCTTGTTTGGTCTGGCATCGTCTAATTCTGTGGTGACAGGCTTTTGTTCACCCGCTGGCACGCTGCAAATATGAGCATCCAAGGCAAAGTGCAGTTTAACTTCATTAAGTGCATTTAGAATGTCACAGTGAATTAAATTTGTAATTACAACATGGTAAATTAGGGCCCAGAATCTTGTACTCTTCTATTAAAGTGCCTTCCTCCTGCACTTCAACCCCAGGGTGAGAGAGCTAGGATGGGCAGCCTAGGCTGTAAAAGCCTCTATGACTAATTTGATGAGCTTACATCCTTTGCCATTGGTTCTTACTGATAAGTGGTGGCTTTCTGCTTTGTCTGGCACTTTGCGGTTCACATAACTAAGCCTCACCCTTATGAATATCAGGAAAGAACTTTTTAAGTGAGTCCTTTTGCCATCTTTATGTTAATCCAGTTAGAAATGTACTGGTTTGCCTCATTCTTAACTCTTTTTCTGCAGGTTCATGTATGCCAGTGTCATAAACTTTAATAGTCTTTTGAATGCATTGTGGTTGTAAAGCCTGTGCAGTTGAGTGCTCCACCCTGAAGTCAACTGAAATGACCACACTGTCCTGCGATATTACAGATAATCATATCTAGGCCTGCAGCATTGTATTTTAAATTCTCGATGGGCAGCCAGTGGGGATACGAAGTGTAGAAATATTGGAAGGATCCTCAAATATATCCACTACGTGGATGACATCATAATGGAGGGAGATTGAAGGGGCAGTTAATGATAATAACTGAATAGTCATCTAAGTCAGCAGGTGGCAGCTAAGGGGCATGTACTCCTATTCTTTGCAATCTTCTTCTTATTTGAGTTGACAGGCTGTGATAATATACTGTAGGCTGGGTCCACAACTACAGGAACATCTGGGGCTGTTAGGGGGAGTTTCATATGGACAGCTGCAGGAGTTTTGTGGAGCAGTCCTGGACCTGAAGGTAGGCCCACCTTCTGGGTACAAATTAACTTGGCTTGGAGTCAACTGTGGTGTAAAGGCAAGGACTTCCCTGGCTGGGAAAAGGAGGAGGAGAGGTCAGAGGTTCAAGAAATATAAGGAAGGTGAGAAAGAAGAGCATATGTGTGTTTGGTTAAGTGGGTGAGTGTTTTAGGTGCCACATGTAGTAAGTGGATAATAACCTGTAATAATAGCACTACATTTAAGAAAAAGAGAAAAGACTGGCTTGAATTTGCCTTTCCAAAAGTGAGATGAGTGGTGAGTACTGATGCCTGAGGCTTCTAGGACTTCAGTTTGAATTCACTGCATGTATTTCTCCCATTACTCAGATTTTCTTTCACATTACCATTTGTATTTGTAGTCTTACTGGACACTCTAACTCTAACTCACACACTGGCGTTGTGTGAATAAGCCTGGTGTAAGAGCATCTCCTCCAGATGTGCTTCCTGCCATCTATCCTGCCTTACAGTTCTAGCTACTGTTTTTGTCTGTCAATCTTTCAAAAGACCCTTCCTTTCCTCCTTTTTTTCTGTTTTGTTCCCCCTTGTGCTCAAATGAAGATTTGCCTTCAATGGGATTTCTTGCAGAGTGATTTGTGATTTAAGCCACCTACTGGTATCCACATGAAGTTTTTCCTGTCCAGTCTCTTACCACAAGTGCGTGTCCTCAGGTCAGAAGTATCTATTCCTTGTTTTAAATGGCAGCAGGCTTTTGCTCCAACTAATTCTTTAATAAGAAAAACATTTTGATGCCTAGTGGAATATGACATTTGATCAGACACACTGCTCCTGTTCCTGTTGAGCTGCTCAATTTCACTCCAGAGAATATTTTAATTCTCAAAATCAACAAAATATTTCCTAGATTCAATTCCTAATTTTGTTTTCATTTTTTAAAATATTTTATTAAATTTGCTACTTAAGGCTGAAAACGGCCATATCATTGAAAAATGTTAGCAAATTTGCTGCTAAGCTTCTGTCTACCTTGTTATTTCCACCGCATTGGTAATTGTAGTCCATTTATGTAATAAAAAATAAAGAACTTGAAATTCTTAAAAAGCAAGGGAATTTAAAAGAAGGAACTGAAATTATTCTTGACCATTTAAAGTCATGCCATCAGAAACTTTTATTTCTAACTTTAAAGAAAAATAAGTAGTACTAAATTAATTAAATTCTTACTTGCATTTCTGTGTAATGTGGAACACGTCAGTGCCCTTCAAAGTTGCATTTATACTTCAGACATAGATGAGCCATCTGATTGAATGAAAAGTGAATTGAACAAATTGAAATTACCACAGACTTACGACTTGGTTGGAATGAAAACTGACAGCTGCTGCCACACCCCCAACCACCACAAAGTGTTTTCTTAAGTGTTTTTGGTGCCACCTTGTGGGCATGTTGTATAAATGCAATCTCATGCAAAGTCTTGCAAAGTTTAAGGTGACAGTCTGCTGCAGGGTCTGCACATATAATCTACAAAAACTATAAGAGGTTTAGACATTCTTTGAAGGAAGTACTGAAATGTGTAGTTTTGGTGTCATCTTAAAGGCCAACCCAAGGGTTACAGGACGTTTAAAGGTCACCAGCAGGTCAGGTTAAGAGGCTAAAGCTTTTGTTGATGAGTATGTGTGCATCCCCACTTCAAAACTCTGTGACAGCTTGGAGGGCCTGGCTGTTCAGTTGCCCAGACCGTAATCAGACCACATTCAGGAGGTCACTTGTAACTCTGAGAAAACTCCAGGAGGGCAGCGGTGGGGTTGTCTGTTAATCCATTAGCTGATGGAGCGTTTGACACTTTAAATTATTTTAGTAGTTGCTTGCATGGACTTTGAAAAGCAATGCTTAAATGGCAGTTTTGGAGTCAGCTTTAACCTTTGTTAACAGGCGAATCAATAACCCCTTAGTCAAGTGTCATGTAGACGGGGTCTTGGGCCGCTCCTTCATTATTTCTTTATAACCTCATGGGGCAAAAATCCCTTCAACACAGAGACTCTTGACTGACTGATATAAGGCTGGTGTTAAAGCCTCTTGTTATGTTGAATTTTTTAAAATCTTTTTGGTCAACACCAAATATGTTGCTAAAAACAGGTATATGTTTTCATTAACTCCCTCCTGCATTGTGTATTCTTCGGAAGACTTATCATTGTTTTATTGTTTTTATTTTTGTAGTGTTGGTAATATTCTTTTTGTTTTTGTGTTCTTAATATCTTCTATTGCTTTTATGCAGTGTATTGACTTATTCAAGCCTGCTCAGTCTAATTCAACTTGGAAGAACGAATGCACTCCAGGTGGTTTTATTATCATAGTTACATTTCTCCAATTTTCAATTTTCCTTAACTCATTCATGAGAGTTTAAAACAGGAGCCAACTCCAGACGGGATGCCATACCATCAAGCTCACTCATGTTCAATTAATAAAAAACATACATTTGAATTTGAAGTGTGGAAGAAAAAGCCATGTGGAGGTGGAGAGAAAGGGACTGTGACTGGGTTGAAATTTGAATCAAGATATCTGCAATTGCAGGCAGCTGCCCTAACCACCCACCTATATTTTTAAAACCATATTTTCTCCCCATTTTCTTTGTGTTGTATTGTTCATGTTTCCATTAAAATAAATTCTTTCTGCCTTTGTGAGCAAATTGAAATAACAATTGACACAGGCTTGTCTGGCTCAAAATGCAGCTGGCACGATAACAATTGCCAACTTCAAATTAAATGTCTCATTATTTTAACTAAGACATCGCTGGTCAAAAAATTAAATAAATAAGGAAATGACTGAAAAATGACAGGGGCTGTAGCAGAGTATCTTTGAGATTTAGCTTAAACAGAAAAGAAAACCCCAAGTGTCACCAGTGAACCTTGAGATGCTTAGTAAGCCAGGCTGATTGGCTCCCCTCTCCATCCCAGAGTGTTCTGCATATCCCATTGAGATCCCTCTTCTTTCTCTTTCCAATCACATCTGCTCACAATTTATTGCATTTGCTTTTGTCTTTTAACTCCTATCTCAGCTGTTCTCCTACTGCTTGAATAAAAATGTGCCGACAGTGTTCTGCAACTCTCACTTTTGCAGTCTGCCCACACTTGTTGCCACTGCTTCCATTGCTGTCTGCTCTCCTGCTGGTCACACGAACTGGTGCTAATGCGCCAAAGGGAAGCTTTACAAAATGTCTTAAACTCAGAGAATTCCTGGGTCAATCATTAATTATGCTGAATAGTTTTAGCATTCAGCTGCAAGCTGCTGGAATTTGAGGGCTGAATAGCTCCCTCCGCCCCTGCCTCCCCTAAATCCTCCCACCAGCCCTCATTCCCTTGTCAACCCTGTGAAATGGCATCACAAGTCACACAAATTGATCCCCTGCATTCTTGGAGCACTTGCACATGCATGAAGAGTGATGGCATGAAGTTGGTGCAGTCCGCTCCTTGCAGTCACGCCCCAGCCTATTTGACTGTTTCATGCCAGCTGTATATGAGCCAGTCAGGTCTCCCAACACATGGCTCACTGAGATTCTAGAGCTACAAAAGCTGCAGTTGTTCAGATGAAATCTACTCGCACAGTCCTACGGTCAGCTAGTGCCCACATGTCTGTGTATCTGTTAGTCTGTATATAGTGCCTTTAATATCTGTCTCTAGATTGATATTACATAGTGCCTTTCTTGTACATATGACAATAATGACTCTATAAATTATCTATACTATGTATACAGTATATTACCTTTTTACTTATTTTTATTACTTGTCTATCTTATTGACCTATCATATAGTGCCAGTCATATCTCTAACTAGCTATTATATAATTGCCTTTCATATCACTCTGTCTATTTATATGCAGCAAATACAAGATAGCAACCTCAAACATATGATATGATACCAAGTTGAAAATTGAGAATTAAAAATAAAATTCAAAAGTAGCCCAAAACAATCCAGAGCCTAAGAAAAAACATTAATGACCTGCTATTACTGTATCAATTTGATCAAAGTGAAGAGCTGTCTCTGCAAAGTCTGGAAGTATAGTTCTTTGTGACCTAACTGTCAATTTGTACGGTAGGTTTAAGAGGAGTTACAGTGCCAATTTTTAAAAGTGACCCTCAATAGGATGTTGCTCTTTCTGTCATCTGTGACCTTGGATTATTATCATATATTATAGGCATATCAATTGTTTTTGTTTTTCCTAGCTTACCGGGCCCATCCCACTCTGATTAAGAACCAAAAATGCTAATAACTTTACTTTAGTGAAGCACAAAGTCATAATCTTGTTTCACATCATTCTCATTGCTCAGCTTTAAATGTTGAAAATAATCACCAGGCAACACCCTTACCCCTCAGACCACCTCCATAACTAACCTGGCCATAGCTGCCTTCAGACCACAGAGCCTGACTGAGCAGATAGGAGGGCAGTTTTCAATCTGGACAAAAGAGAGGAGGAACACCTTAGAGTTCTGGCGTGCTTTGAGAGGAGAGTGAGTAATATGAGAAAAGTGTGGAGAGAGCCCCCCGCTACAGCTGAGAGAGGAATAAAATAGGAAGGTCTGAAAGATATTAAAAAACATTGAATTGAGTGGACATACTGTACTATGGCATGACTTACTTGTGCTCCCCCTAGTGGTGACTCGGTATATACAGCCATCCATCTATTATCCATTTCCTGCTCCTGCTTTAGTTTAAGGTTATGGGGCGCTAAAGCTCATGAAAACCACATCAGGTTGCCAGTCCTTTTCAGTATATACTGTACATATGTATGTAAGTGTGTGTATAGGGGCAGCACAGTGCCTCAGTGATTAGCATCTAACTTTGAGTGATCACTCTCTCATGCAGTAATGAATAAAATGTACTGAGAAGTTTACCAATAAAATGAAAACCTTCACATACCTTGTGGTAAATGTTCATGGATTTAAAGGCCATGAAATATGTGACTCAGGCCGTTGGGCTTGTGAATGCCATGTGCTCTTCTTTCCCCTGACGTTTTATTGAGGTAATGCCCTGGGTGGCTGTTATATATGCCAGTTTTGGCTCATCATCCGTCTGCCTCACCTTAAGCAGAGTCAGCTGGGTTGCTGCAGACTCCGATTACTTTTCAAAGTGCCGGATTGTGATTTTCTTCATCCTATAATTAGGTCACTGTTTACTTCAGGTGCAGAGCCATCTGCTCCAACGCTTTGAGCCAAAACTCTAGGCTGGAGGCCTTATGCCATTGTGTCAGATATGTGCAGTGCCCAGGGCACTTCAGATCTGATGAGATTTTCCCCCTGCTTATTGCGTCCAGAGGAGCATCCCCAAGCTGCAGATGGCGTATGCCTGAGAGACAAATGGCATGGGTGACGGTTACTGAAATTTCAAGAGTTCTTAGATGATGAATGCTTATCAAGCAGAGCCTGAGAAAAATAAGCAAAAATGTGTGTTGCATGAGCCAAAAGGATTCTGTATGAACAATGGAGTGCCCATTTTTATTCTTCATTGGGTGACAACCACAGGCACATTACTGGTGGCACTAATCAGCCTACATGTTTGGCTTTTAATTTGTTGACAACCTTTGGCCTTTCTTTCCTTTAAAGGTGGGGCCACAAGGAAATCAAAAATTCACTTGTGTCACATGATCAGGGGAACTCTACATACTGTATGTGATACACTTATGGAGCTCAAGGTTATCTGGGTCGAGGGGGTCTTGCCTCTCACAGAAATGTCAAATGGCAATTTTAAGTTGCCCTCAGTAACAAATTTAAGAGTGGACGGCTGTGCATATCTGGGTTAATTTTGAAAATCTCCCAGGGTATTCCTTAAAGAAGAGAGAAAGGAGTTCCATGATTAGCATCTTGCTGCATAAACTGTGGCATATTTTCAGGCAGGAGGAATGACAGGGACCCCCCAGCAACCGCAGCCCCCCCTCCCCCCAGAACCCTCTTAGTGTCCTACTGTACTGTGCAAGTTGTACAACAGACAGCCACAGCCACAACACAATCACCAGAAGGACACTACTTTTCTGCATATGATTGAATCACTTTGAGTTCAATATGTTCTCTACTTGTGCCCAGTGCTACTGCACTGGATTGCTCAGAAAATGGATGGAAGGATTGATATTCAGATTCACTAAAAAGAAACATCCAGTCCAGAGATAATTAATTTTGCATTTGCTGGTAAAAATAGATAAGTGGATACTAAAAATTAGTGGTGCTGTAAAAGGGGCATTACATAAAATAAACATTGACTAAAAACAGTAACTTTAGTCCTACTGCCAGAGTCCTCAACAACCCCCCAATAGCGTGATTTAGGTTTTCAGATTAATAATTTTTTTCTATCTAATTCAATTATGCCAAGCTTTTCCAAGGGGCTTTAGAAAAACCAGCAAGCCCAGCACTAATGCTATTAACCTCTGACTTTGAGATCGAAAAAGAAAGCCCTGCCAAAACAGTAACACTCAGCTTTCCTCATCTAACCAGATTAGCACCTGTGGTTTAATCTATCAGGCTGAAGAGGGCGCTGTGCTATGTACTTGAGGAAAAAAGGTGTGTCACAGGGGGCTGCGGGTTTCATTGTTTGACTTGTATGTGTCCTCTGCACAGATGAGAACATGTCGGCCGTGAGTCAGCAGACACCTGTGGCCAGTGGCAAGGATAGATAAACTAAACTTTTGCCTAGTTTGTTCTCCCTGGACACACTACTTAGGTATTTATAGACTTGACTACCCTTGCTTTCTCTCCTCAGTTCCATCCCCATCTATATTTCACATAGCACCTTTCACAGTGATTACTATTGCAGGGTTTTTGTAAAAAAAAAAAAAACAGTACTATACAAAGAAAAAAATTATCTCCTTCATGCCTGCTTGGTCTTTCGTGGGTGGGCTCTTAATACTGAAGCTGCCCAGCTCATTCATCACTTTATTTTATATAGTGCCTTTTACAGTATTCACTACTGCATGGTGTTTGAAATGCATCATCATAATGATATTCATAGTAACCCAATGTTGGTCTCCATAGGGGACCTCCTTCTGTCCCCCTGTGTCTCACCTGGATGATATCATCAGTTCTTATTCTTTCCAGCTCAATTATCTGTCAATGTTTATTTTATATAGTGTCTTTATAGAAGACAAGAATTTAGCACAAAGCAAACAAACTAGACTTTAGCAAACAAAGTCATTATTCTGTGTGCCTGTCATTCTCGGTGCCTCTTCTTGGTCCATGTTTCACTTTAAATTAATAACATTTCATTCTCTCACCTACTTTATTCAGTTCCGGGTCACGGGGGCCCAGAGTCTGTTCTGGCAGCACAAGGTCATTTCGGGGCCCATTTGTGCGCACATACCTACCCAGGGCTAATTTAGGGTCACTTTGGAGTTAAGTATTCATCCAATGTGCACACATTTGGGAATGCTGGAGGACACCACATAGGGAGAACGTGCAGACTGCACACAAACAGTAACCAGGTGCATGGTTTGAATCCAGGACTCTGGTTCTTTGTAGTACCAGTAATACCCAGTATATCTCTGGGCCACCAACAATAATATAAATCCAAGCCTACGTGCTCATCACATTTCCAATCCAGTCCACCTCTTCCCTTAATTAAGCTTAATTTTTATACAGTGTCTTTGGCAGAAATTATCATCATACGGTGTCAAATACAAAATAACACAGGCTCAGGCACTCATCAAGTTTTTCATCAGTTTTGTCATCCAGTCAATAATACGTTGAGGTATTGATCAAAACTAATTTTGTGTAGCACCTTTCACAGCGGACCCTACCAGAATGTGTGCCACAGATCAAACAAGAATATAATAAAAAACACCCTCTGTCACTCTTTTCTAGATACTCAAATCTGTGTGGACTCAGACTTTAATTAAAGTCTTTATTATATATAGCACCTTTTATAACAACTACTTCTATACAGTACTTTACAAATCAATCAAGAATAAAATAGAAATCAACACTTAGTCAGTTCTTCCTGGGTCCTTTCCTCAGTCCTGTTAGGTACCCCCAAAGCTGCCATCCACTGTGCCTCCTGTATGCCAACGGGCAGCATGCCACGCTGCATTTGCCCTTTAGAGTTTTCTAACTTAATGTTTCACCACCTGTCGGTTCAAATGAGTTTTCAGCATAAATAAATAAATAAATAAATAAAAGCGAAGGTCACCATCATTAATTCAATCCGACAAACACAATCAAGAGCCCCCTTTAGGTTGGCAATTGGGCTTTTCTTATTTGGAGCGGCTTGCATGCAAATAAGCATGTTTCTTAATTAAAATATCAAAGGAGAGCCACTTTGAATGCTGGGTTTCCATAGTTGAAAGGAATGTGTGCTTGCAAAAAAAAAAAAGAACTAAATGCAGGTACGTAATTTGCAATTGAAATGAATGGCGTCAGGGTTTTATTAAGTTATATTCTAACAAGGTCTTCTGTTCAAAGAGCTGTGTAAACGGCACTAATTAGACTCGGTTAACCTATGCAGATCATCTCATAAAGGAAAAAAGGGAAGATATTCCTACATTTACATGAAGCTGGAAATTAGGCCTTGAATAATTTTACATGACATTTGTATTCACCAACCTCTCAGCTTTGAGTCGCAGCTCATTTGCATACCGCTTGCTCTTTATCATATTTTGACATTATGGTTTTGGACAGTGCTGACCACCTTTAATGGCTAGCACCTGTTATTTAATTAATAACCTTTCTATTGTATGGTAGCCTGTTGTTACTTTGTTCACCTGAAAAGATGTTCACTATGCAAGGCACTATATATATATGTATATATAAGAGTTACTTAATTAGTGAGACCCTTATGTACACAATTTAACTTCTTTAGTCACATTTCTACCTTCCCCTTGAAGCACTGGTTTGTAGTCTGTGGCTCTAAATGGGCACCTAAGATGAACATAACCTCTGTCAGATCAAGCCTGATTATGTTTCCTATTGTGTCATTTTTACACTCTACCACTGTCACCGGTTCCTCTGAGACTGCTTGACACCATAGAAGCAGCTTCACTGCAGTGACTCGGTGTACTAAGATTTCACAGACTTGATGTAGTGCCTTTCTGCAAGACTATTCCAAGACGCTTTAGAGGTACACTATGTCAATCTAAATTTACATTATATTGTGCTTCTCTGGGTGGCATGGTGGCACAGTGGTAGTGCTGCTGCCTCACAGTAAGGAAACCTGGGTTTGCTTCCCGAATCCTCCCTGCGTGGAGTTTGCATGTTCTCCCCGTATCTGCGAGGGTTTCCTCTGAGTGCTCCGGTTTCCTCCCACAGTCCAAAGACATGCAGGTTAGGTGCATTGGCGATTCAAAATTGTCCCTAGTGTGTGATTGGTCTGTGGGTGTGTGTGCGTGTGTGCCCTGTGGTGGGCTAGCACCCTGCCTGGGGTTTGTTCCTGCCTTGCTCCCTGTGTTGGCTGGGATTGGCTCCAGCAGACCCCGTGACCCTGTAGTTAGGATATAGCGGGTTGGATAATGGATGGAGGGATGGATGTGCTTCTCCATAGTGAACACAATTGCAAGGTGTGTTAGATATACAACATATTAGTCAACCTTAATTTTGTTTAATGCCTTTCTATAGTGAATACTATTTTAACATGCTTTAGAAGCACAGTAGGATAGATAAACTTTGTGATGGAGTGCCTTTCTGTGTGTCATATATTAATTAGCTAATGCAAATAAGAATTTCACTGTATGTACTCTGTACATGTGACAGTACTGACTCTGTAAATATTTAAACCTATGGTGAACCCTTTCCCATGGTGCTTTAGATGTGTAGTATATCTTTATGTAGAGCCTTTCTGTAGTTTGCACTATTGCAATTATATCAGTCAATTTTTATTTTATCAATGAATCAATCAACATTTATTTATATAGCACATATTCATACAAAAAAAATGTAGCTCAAAGTGCTTTACAAAATGAATAGAGAAATAGAAGACACAATAAAAGATAAACATAAGTCAACATTAATTAACATAGAATAAGAGTAAGGTCCGATGGCCAGGGTGGACAGAAAAACAAAAAACTCCAAAGGCTGGAGAAAAAATAAAATCTGTAGGGGTTCCAGACCAAGAGACCGCCCAGTCCCCTCTGGGCATTCTACCTAACATAAATCATCATATTTTCATGGAAGGACCTGATGATGATGGTCACGTAGACTTCTGGCTTTCAGTCCATCATTGTTGGAGCATCATGATGCTTTGAGTAGGTGGTGGTGGCGCAGGCCGCCACCACAAAGAAACCGGAAAAAGAAACAGAAGAGAGAGTAGGGGTCTTTTTATACTACATATTCCTATACTGACTATTATGCAAAGGTACTTTACAGGTCCAGTATATCACACAATAGCACTGTTTTACAGATCACTCCTTCTCAAGGTATTTGATAAAGAATTAAAGACAAAAAACAAAGCTGAATACAAAATATTTCAAATCTAAGTGAAATCATAAGGCAATATGAAGAATAGTTCACTGGAAAAGATTAAGAATTAATACTCAACATTAGTTAATTAAAGAGTTTATAAAAAAAAACTAAAATAAACAGGGAAGTCAGTTGCAGAGTGTGCTAATCCAACTGGAAGCTCTAAGCTGTCCCAGTGTGAGTGAGTCGTGTAGAATGTTTTTGTCCTTTCCAGCACTAATTCTTGTCTTGCTCATTGTGACCCTAAAAAAGGATTCAGTAGATTTGCAAAATGTGACCTGTGATGGAGTAGTGCCCTGTCTGGTGCTGGATTAAGTGGGTTTAAACAATGTATGATAGGATGGCCAGTTTTCAGGTGGGGTTTTAATGTTGACACCGAAGGAGCCCAGTAGACCAAACTGTTGTTTCCATTCCTTTGAAGTGTGAGCAGAAGCTTCTTTAATATTAAAGTTCCATGTTTGTATTGGTCTATCGTGGTGAAAAAGGAGCTGAGATATAAGGCAAAGCTCTCAGTTTACCAGTCGATCTACGTTCCTACTCTCACCTATGGTCATGAGCTATGTAGTGACCGAAAGAACGAGGTCGCGAATACAAGTGGCTGAAATGAGTTTCCTCCGCAGGGTGTCTGGGCTTTCCCTAAAGATAGAGTGAGAAGCTCAGTCATCCGGGACGGGCTCAGAGTAGAGCCACTGCTCCTCCGCATCGAGAGGAGTCAGATGAGGTGGCTCGGGCATCTGATCAGAATGCCACCTGGACGCTACCCTGGTGAGGTGTTCCGGGCACGTCTAACCGGGAAGAGGTCCCAGGGAAGACCCAGGACATGCTGGATGGACTATTTCTCCCGGCTGGCCTGGGAACGCATCGGGATTCCCCCGGAAGAACTAGTGGCCGGGGAGAGGGAAGTCTGAGCATCTCTGCTGAAGCCGCTGCCCCCGCGACCCAACCTCGGATAAGCGGAAGAGGATGGATGGATGGATGTTTTAAAGAATGAGTCAGCAGGTGGGAGTGAGAAACAGCCTGCTGGTTTACAGTTGAGCACTTTATCCACTAGGGGGTGACACTACTTGCTTAATAAGGGAAGAGCATATGGCTACAGGATCTGTCACATGGCTTACTTCAAGCCCCACTACCTGTAGGTATGTTACAAACTGACCAATGAGGAGAGAAGGCCAACTGAAGGCCACTGGTTTATAGCACTTGTATTGTACAATAGGGACATCATCCAGAGCGTCATCCATTCCTCCCTTTTTTAAATCTGCTGTCTTCTTCCCTCATCCATCCAACGTTGTTCTTAATGTGTCATTTTCTATCAGGTAATTAGGTACAAGGATACAAGGCAGGAACCAGCCTTGGAAGGGATACCAGTCATTACTGAAAGCCAAATACACTCACTTTGACCCCCTCAGTCATTGAGCCAAACAGCATGATGGCCTCTATAGCAGACACAGGATGGGTTAAAGCAGGGGTGGGCAATATCGGTCCTGGAGAGCTGCAATGGCTGCAGGTTTTTTGTTCCAACCCAATTACTTAATTAGAAGCCAATCTCAGACATTATTTAATTTTATGTCTTGTTTGTCTGCAATGTAAG
Source organism: Polypterus senegalus (assembly GCF_016835505.1). Taxonomy (NCBI): domain Eukaryota; kingdom Metazoa; phylum Chordata; class Cladistia; order Polypteriformes; family Polypteridae; genus Polypterus; species Polypterus senegalus. The sequence goes on along the minus strand of NC_053165.1, from coordinate 61,800,922 downwards.
GTTCTTATATCATAGATTATTTCCTTTCCAAGGATGTTGTCCAAATGATTTGAAGCCTAAAATGTGTAATTTTCAGTCTGTCATATTTTTCTATTAAATTCTTTATTAAATCAAACAGTGCATGATGAACACACACAGATATAAATGGAAACAAGCAAGATGGAGAACTGCTGGCTACTTTATCATTTACATTTTATTGCTAATAAGGAGCCATTAAAACACTGAATGCAGCTGTTTAAGACTGAAATAAGCAATTAAGGGTGGGGAACCTTAACAAGCAAGACCACTAAAATGACCGCTTAAGCAATAAGTGCTTCATCTGCAATGATTAACTTCTCATTAAGAAACTGGGTTGGAACAAAAACCTGCAGCTACTGCAGCTCTCCAGGTCCGACATTGCTTATCTTTGGGTTAGAGGAATGACTGATCACAATCCAAAAAACAGCCCGCTGTCACATTTTTTGTTAAGCTATACTTATTGTGTCTGATTGAGACAGACTTACACAGGCTGTCTGAAACAGTCAGACCTTCACAACAAGGGCAGAATGATATTTTGCATAGATGGGACAGTCCATCTCAATTGGCATTTACTGCTGTAGTTGGTTGGAAAAACATTTAAATGAAACTTCCTGTCCTTGTTATCTCTGATGCCTCTACGCAAAAACGGGGCTCCCAACACAGAGCATATCATGCAAATTTCAACAATTTCTGATTCAAATGAAGCCCTTAGGTAATCAGAGGAGTAAATCTTTATGTCTACAAGCATCAGCAAAAAAAAAAAAAAGAAAAGAAAATGGAGCTCTGTTGTCAGAAAGGCTTGTGTGGGCTTGCAGAAAAGAAGGTGGGTGACTGACCAGTGGGACACAAGCAATTCAATGTGAGGGGCTAATGCGTTTATAAAGTGCTCTGGCAGATGTTCACTATCAAATGTACAATAAATTCCAAATTCATTAATGATCACAGCCCCTGATTAATAGTGCAGGGTTTTTAGTATAGTGCATTTCATAATGTTCAGCACAAAAGGCACTGCACTGACAGTATTCTCTTTTTATGTTACTTTTAATATTATTTATATGTAATGTTAGCTTTAATGTTGAAATAATCTGAGGTTGAAAGATGATATCTCTTTCATAAAATCATGATTTGTAAATGTTTTATCTTTCAGTATGGTACTTCTTTTAATATATTATCTTTCATGTGGTTTGTCAGATCCTGAATCTGTGGTTAATATGTTGGCTCTTAAAATGTTCATGCTGTACAGCATTCATTTAATATAACACCTTTCAACAAAGTGGATGCAGTGTCCTAGCTGGATATCAATGCCCATTTGCTGCCTATGTGGTATATGTATGTTTCCCATATCTGTTAAGGCATGCTATTTAATTTTATTGGTGATCACAAATTGGCCTTGCAATGTACTTGCACCCAGTGCTGCTGGGATAGGCTCTGCCCACTCACTTCTCTTTACCACAAAACACGGGCACCTGATGGGCATCTTTGTGGATTTAAAGAGAGACGATAATGGGTTGGAGACACATTTACATTAAAAGGCACTTTATTTATGAGAGTGTCACCAATACATTAAAACACATTTTTGCAATATGTAGGGAAAATTAGGTACTAATGTTTGGTGTCCTGAAGACTTTAGGAGGCACTGTGCAATGTGCATTTGTGTTTAGACCCCTTTCCCATGCCACAGAAGCATATCCCAGAAAGTAATCCGTAGGCGGTGCTGTGAGGGCTCAGTGTTGCAGAGATGCCATGATCTGGTGGCAAAGTACTTTATAGAATGCCTATTAGCATTTTTTTTAACAGGCCATGCAAAGGAAAGGGGCAAGAAGGGTTAGAGAAATGCAGAATACTGTGCTTACATCGGGGGTTCCTATACCCAGGCCTCGTCTACCTTTTTCCCTACTCTATGTGATATGTTTAAATTTGCTGCCAGAGAGGCAGGCAAGCAAGCAGAAGGATGAGCTGAAGGGTGACCTGATGTGCTCCTCTTAAAGATTTTATAAGACTCTTTAAAGTCTTCTCTTTATGATGCCAGAGAGATTAGACAGGTAAGCTTCTACTCTTGGCTGGTGCCTTCAATTCCTGGAATCCTAGGGGGGTTTGTTCTGCTGAGCACCTGCCACAGCTGCTATGGTCATAACACAGTCTAACCTGATGGGTGTGCTAGGGTGCCCGAAACTGAGTCATCTTCAAGACAGACTACTGTGGACCTGTCTAATTTTACCCCTTATTCCAGATTAATTTGCTGGGAGTCTCAGTTTCTTTGGATGTATGAGTGGGGTGTGCCAGAAATTCCACACAAATACATTTTTGTGGTCTTTCTTATATGTCACTTTCACCATTTATTTACATCAATAATGAGTATTATTTTCCCTGTGGAAGCTGTTCTAAACAGGAAAAAAAGGAAAAAGCAATGAAAGCAGCTGGATATAGTGGTGTGGTATGACTTGACCACTTCAGTCCCCACTATTAATGGCCTGTGTAACCATAAGTAAATCACTCTAATTAGAGAGTTATTGTACTGGTGGTGGGCAGTGTGGCTTAGTAGTAGAGGCTGTGCACTGTAAAGCTTGAGGCTTCTGGGTCAGTCCTCCCTCCTGTCCTACAGTGTAACCCCGAGTGAGTCATTTCTTGTAATGACACGCAATGGCTAGACATGACCACAGAAGCAGGGGTACACACAGTACAGCCGCTCAGTTTCAGTTTCTTTTCAGAAAAAAAGGGCTTCTGACAGATTGTTGTGCATATCAGGGTGAGCATGTCAAAAAGAAAGATAATATATATTTAGACAAGTCTGTAATCAAATATTTAGGAGAAGGTCATATGCAAGCTAGCAAAGGCATTAAGTAACAGAGTAAAAAAGAAAAAGGGAAGAATCAAAATGCTACAGATAAGAACAAGAGTGAAAGCATTAGATATCAAGTGTTATCCTAAAAGGAGAAAAACTTAAGATATTCTAAAATAAACACAGGCTGGCGCCATGGCAGAGTTATGCAATGCTTTGGCAACAGAGCCATTTGAAAACAGCTTCATTTACCTTACCCAGTATTAAGTGTTGCATAGCATAACACACAGATAGGGGGTGCCAGGGACAAAAGGTAGACAAAGCTAAGGGACGGAGATAACTCTGAATACCCTCATGCAGTGCTAAGTGTTGTAAGTGGGCAGTGTGCCCACCTAGTGGTTAATAGGTTGTCTTGTAAAGTATAGCTTTGCCAATTCAGTCCCATTCACTGGTTAACTGCATGATGCTCAGTGAGATGTATTGGAGGAAGGCTTAGTGGTTAAGTGGTCAAGCTGATGAACTGGAAAATAGAAGACTTAATTTCTATAGTGGCCATGAGTGGATCACTTTAATTGTATGGCAACAGTGTCAGAAGTGAGGAGTGGGACGTAGTAGTTCAAGTATTGGACTGAAATGCACACAGCCACTGGTTCAGTCCCCATGTAGCCCTGAGTGTGTTATGTCAGTTAGACAGTTAACAGTAATGGAGGTGGGTAGAATGGACTTCAGTAGTAAGGCACTGGATTGCAAATCTTGAGGCTGCTAGTTCAATTACCCCCATTAATTCCCTGGCCAGTGCTTACAGAAATATAAAAGGAATATTTTGAATTTTGTCTGTAAATCACCTTGGAATTGGCTGTAGAAAGGTGCTGCATTGTGTGACTTTGTACCACTGATCTTTTCCCATCCCTCCTAGCATGAGATGCTTCAATTTTTATTGGACAGTTCCATTGATATATCTACTGCAGCTGGAGCAAAAGACATCTGTAGGGTTGATGGAGTTCACTTTGTTTGATTGCACAAATAATTTTTTAAAATCTGGAGGGGAGATGTCCTCATGGTTTCTTGGGAAGAAAGACAGAAAGCTATATAGGATTGCACACGGATTGACTATTGCTGTGTGGGTGGTGGACTAACAGTAAAGTCACTATGATCTCATTAAGGCTCATGTTTTTGGGAATTCTTGGGAAAACAGTCACAGTTGTATGCTTTCTGTAAGGCAGGCAGTAGCACTTCTTTGATATCTCAGAAGGGAATGGCGACACAGTGTAGTGTCCAGGATTCAGGAGTTTGGAGTGAGGAGTAGAGTAACACTTTTGTTTTTATGTAAGGACATTCATCTTCTTGTGGACAATTCTCTGCCAAGAGTCAAGTTGTATTTTTGTTTTGTTTAAGTTCTCATTATAGTAAAGATTGTTGTGTTAAGGCAAAATGATGTGGTCTAAATATGGAATGCAACAACACCACGGGCCCCTCTGTCAGCTGTGGCATAAGACTTGGTAAATGGTATATAAAATCATCATAGGATGTCTTATTTATTTGTGCTTAATTGGGTTGGCTGGATAAGAGTGTGGTCACAAATTAGAGGCCCAGTGGGGTGCAGCCAAAGTAAGACTGCTCGAACGTTAATATAAAAGCACTTCCCCTCACTCTCAATCTGATTTACAAATAATCTCCAGCAAGCTTTGTGATACATGAGAATTTATCTGATTTGTGGATTGTGATACAGGTATAGAACAGGCATATGGAAAACAGGGTTGCCATGCAGCTGGAATTGACATGAAAACTGTGAAATTTTCACAGTGAAAGACATCCCATTTTATTCTTTCCTCAGAGGTGGACATGTCATATGAGTATCTTTGGGCCACATCACACTCTAGGACAAAAAGGCACAGCTTCTGAAATAACATGTAAATCAGACAGCCAGAGAGCTCATTGTATCCCTGCAAAAATACTAATTGTTCATTCTTCAAGCATAACACAATAATTACATGAATTCAAGCTGTCAGTCATTTTGAACGTCTTGAATGTTCAGTGCTAAAAAGACAGAGAGGGAGACAGTTCTTTGAGACATCTTTAGTTTTTTTCACAGGCATAATTAGCATTTCAAGACATTTTTCTAATATTTGTTAATTTTCTTCAGTGTTTTACTTTTTAAAATTCATTCTTCTTGTGCTTCACCTTCTGATATCTATCTATCTATCTATCTATCTATCTATCTATCTATCTATCTATCTATCTATCTATCTATCTATCTTGTGCCTTTCTTTTTCATGTAACTATTACGTACAGTAATTCTTTATGTATCTATCTTTCATTCTTTGTTAAATGTAGTATTCTTCAATATTATGTTTTGTATATTTTAACAACTGAATCATAGGTGGGTCAATCAATTTTCTTACAATCATACAGTATGCCAGAGGTGTGAATCTTTCTAGCAATCTTGTCCTGCCTTTATATTATTTACTGGTGAGGCTGCAGTGCCTGACCTTTACTTAGACTAGTAGTGATCACAAGAGGAAGTATTGTTTATTTGATCATTTACTCTTTTATGAAGCCATTGAAAACTCTTTTTAAACCTACCCTACCAATATAACTTGTTTTCATGCTCTGATACTCGGTCACCACCAATAAGGACTATCTCTCTTAGTTAGGCCCAGGATAGACCAAGAGATGGTGCTAAAGTGAAAGTGTCCATGAAAAGTGCCAGGTTGCATGGGCATCAGGATGGCACAGTTGTAAGCACTGTTGCCTCATGGTGTCAGCAGGCTGGATTCACTATCTATGACTTTATCTCTGGGTGCTCTGGTTTACTTTGACATCTCAAAGACATGCAGGGCAAGCTGACAGGTAAGATTAAATTGGATTTTTAGTATGCATGAGGGTCTCCTGCAGTAGAATGATGTTCTATTCAGAGTTGACTCCTGCATTGTACCCACTGCTACTAGCTCCTCAGACACTGGAAATCGATTACATGGATATGGGCTGCTGCAGATATGTAGATGGGCAGATGTTTTCATCTAAAGTGCAGTAGTTTTGACCAAGTTCTTATGTTGTCTACTGTTTTGCCAGTTTCATCGTTATGCAAGAGAGAGCAAGTAAAACCTAAAAAATGTTGAGATGTCATAGTTTGCATGAAGCAGCATCCTATAAAAAAAAAAAAAAAAAGTGAATAATGATTTAAAGTAAAATATGGAAACCTAGGCAAATGTTGTTACACCAATGCCATTGACAAATAATAGACTCGCTGCTCCACATGTTATCACGCTATTAAGTGCTACAGAAGAACATGCACAGAAAAAATTAAAAATGCAAACAAAATATTGGACTCACTGGATTGGAATTTTCCATTTCTGATTTTTAGAAATGTGTTCATTCATCCATTTTCAAACCTACTCAATACAGTTTTATGATTATGGTATGCTGAAGCCTATCTTGATTGCAACAGATAGCAGGTAGTTACCAACCTTGGGTGATGTAGATATCTGTTGCAGGGCACTAACATGCACCACCGACACTCAATTTAGAACCATCCAACACATTTGGGAAGTGAGAGGTCAAGTATGGTGCGCACACAGACCAAAGGAGAACATGCAAACCTCACACAGAGAGTGAGGCAACTTCTCTACCCATTCTTGTAAATACAATGCCTTCTTTAATAAAAAAAGAGACTGTAGATGAGTATGACAGTTACACAAGCCTTTACACATCTATTTCAATTGCTTTTTTCTAATTTTAACTTTATGTAGGCTGCAGCACACCCTTTAACAGGTTAGTTGGTCCATAATCTCTACTGTCCTCCCAAGTGCTCAGACTACAGAAGGAGACTGGCATATGAGAAGTCTCACTTGTTAGACTGTGTAACATTTTTTCAACTGTTGTATATACATTCTAAATATTTATTTGAAATATGTGGCATATTACCTTATTTAGTGTGGTAACTATCAGTCCCTTTAATGGAGTGGTGTTGATGGCACAGTGTAGCTCTTCATTTTTTCTCTTTTTGAGTGTGCTAGCAGTGTTTTTTATGTTTACCATTAGAGTGATCTTTCTAATAAGGATGCTTAATACTTCAGCTTCAACAGCCTATCCACCAGTGAGTCTGTATGAATATCAAGAGATACCCTATGTTTTTCTTTTTATCACAATTTAGACTGTCAGGCTTTTATGAGTGCAATTAATATGGCGTTGACTGGTGACCAACACAATTTGAAGAAGAAATCACTAGCTAGTGGAGGAGTGTCTGGATTGAGATCAACTTCACCATCAATCCTGGACAGCTGGCCAGTGCATTACAGGGCTATCAAGCTGTCATTCTGTTTTTATGCACTTTTTTAGCAAAACACTTTCATAGATTCATAAATTCTTCTTTTTTATGCTGATTTTACACTTTTCTTTTTTAATGTCATAATTCCTGCCCTTTCTACAGTCCTTCCAGGTAATGACCCTGAGCCTCCCTGCTCTCCACTCTAAATTAGCTGGAGCACAAACTTTAACCTTTTTAAAATGTAAATTGGGTACTTAACTGTTGCATGGTGAGGCCCTGCTGGTAATTGCTGATGGCAGCCTGCTGGCGGTTCTCCTCCAAACAACTGGCTCATTGTGAGTCCTGCCTTCTTTGGGGTGCTGGTGCAAGAAATTTGGATTGTCCAGTGTATGTTTTTTATATCTGCAAAGCAGCAAGAAATGAGGTTTGTTAGTTTCCCCTGATTAAATATGTCCTTTCAATGTCTTACAAATGGCAGGGCTTTTGTTGTTGTTGTTGTTTTCAGGCAGATTACTATGACTTATTGATGGATGCATGGCTTTATATGGAGAAAAATAGAATAAAAAAGCAAATGTCTAAATACAGCCTCTTCAACCAAAACTACGGAGATATAAAATGGCCGATTTTATCACCATTAGATTAAAAATACCATAATTACTTGGGCTTTAAAATAAGTGAAGATCATTAGTCGGGTGCTGCCTTGGAGTCTGGGAGGGTGATAAATGCCTAATCTTTGGCGTCAAGATATCATAGAATACAGTCTGTACAGAAGAAAATGTTAGCCTCACCATTCAAGGATTTATCATTCCTAATGACCTTACAATGACCTTTCAGATTGATCCTTTTCAAGAAAGGTTTATTGATCTCGTTTCAGTGGGATTGGAGGATTTGGATAAGAAAACCTAAATAGAAGCCAGGGCTGAGCGCTTCAAATATATTACAGTTTTAGAATAAAGTGCGGTGAAGGAGAGTGTGTGTTTGATGCTATCAGATTTGTATTGCAGTGTAGCAGAGAGAGGGGTTAAAGGTCTAAAGCAATCTTCAACTCTAAATATGTGTGACAGTGAAGCCGTGTTTATGGAGAAAGAGGCTTACATTTAGAAACCGCCTTGTCATCTGGGCCCCAAAGAGCAGTTCATCCAGTCTGTAATGCTCCACTGAATCAGTACTCAGAACAGAATAAGTTTGAGGGAGGGATATGAAAGGTACTATATAGAAGACAGAGTGAGAGAAAGAGAGACACTGTACATTAGATAGATATGAAAGGTGCTGCATAGTAGACAGACAGGTGGAGAGATATGATAGGCACGGTAAAATAAATAGGTGTGAAAGGTGCTAGATTGTAGACAGAAAGATGTGACAGGCACAGTATATTAGATAATTACGAAAATAGCTTTATAATAGAATGATGGTTAAGTAAGTGCCCAAGCCAGGACTGGTTCCTGTTCTGACCCAGAGCTGTAGGGGCAGGCCTCAGCTCCCTATAGCCCTGTAATGGAAGAACTGGTTAGAAAGGAACACTGGAAAAGAGTGTCTTGTTTTTGTAAATGCGAATGATTTTCTTTTATTTTGTAGTATGTGCTCAATGTACATGGGATAGCAAGATTTAAGTGGCATACATAAAAGGCACTATACAAAGTTAGATCAGCGTGAAAGGCACTTTATACATAACACCAGTTGTAGACCATGGTGTATATGTATATGGGGAACAAGTTGCATTGTCAGTGTGGAAGGAGCGGAGAACTGTGCTACATCAGAAGGGTGTTGCAGATTTGGTGGACATTGATGTCCACTAGATGACCTGTAAAGAAGAATCTGTTGGCACCAATTAAAACACCATGCCCCATATGTTGCAAGCCTCAAACTCAAGATAATAAAAGTCAAATAATCTGAATCCTAAATGGGAGCTTCTGTAAATGTCATTTTTGAATTATTTATTTTTTTAGTTTCAAAGAAGCAAAGAATTACTTTTTTTATATAGAAAAGAGGAGGACATGGTGGAAAGAGACCGAGACCAGGCAGTACAGTACAGCAAAATGAGTGGGTTTTATAATACAACAGCGAACCCCATTGGTTAAGTTTTCCATTTTCAAAGACCATGAAATGTGTTGTGTATTTCTTAATTTATGTGTAGTCTTGTTTTTTAATTACAGGAACCTACCTACCTAACATTGTTTACTGTGGTTTCCCTAACAACAGGTGTTGTTATGGCCCTCAGCTTGGAGATACCAACCAGTCAGCAGGGTATATCAAACAGGTGCACCCAGATGAGTGGCTCATATGGTGAGGAGTGCAGTCTCTCTCTGTTTTCCAGGGATTATCACAAAGGTCAAATGGAATGGTTACACATCCTTAGGGGGCTGTGTGCCAGGAGAGGAATCAGAGCATCCTGATGATAGCAAAAAAAATAAAACCTCAACCTTTCTTTTATGTAGTGCCTTTCTACACTGAACACCATCTCAGTATTGTTCCAATTTGAAGTGAACACTTTCCAGCATTAGGACTGAACTTTCAGCCTTGGGGATTGTGGTCCTGTGGCTAAGTAAACTGTAAAACAATACAAAGCAATACAAGGTAAGATAGACTGTAAGAAACATGTTAGACATTTAAGGACTAGTGCTACCAATGTAGGGAGGGATGGATGAAGGGATCTGTTGATTCTAAACGTTTAGGCTGCTTGAAGATGTCAGTCCATCTTTCCTGGGAACAACCCAATAAATGAAATCCGACTTCCTTAGCAGTACATCAGTGTCATGACAATGAACAGGAGCCTATCACAGTGAGAAGATAAGCATCCTCAAGTGATTGACAGACCCATTATCCAAGTGATATGCATGTTTATATAGCTCCTTTTTCCTGCATGCTTCTATCAGTCTTCTTGTTATGTGGACACAGCCGAGTTATTAAAAAAATGCATGAATACTATGCAATTTGTGCCACTTTTATGAAAGTCAGTTGTTCCCATTCTGAAGAAGGAAAAGTAAATCTGGTGTATGTGTTGTGGGGGGATTGAATGTGACTACTCCCCCACCACCCAGCTGATGAATGCAGGCCCTTGTAAACTCTGCTCCCCGGTAAATGGAGGGCTATATCGATTGGGCCTGCTAATCCGGCACCGAAGCGGCCGCACTCTCTGTCTGGGCAGCCAGCGGGCAATCAATGGGAATGAAAAGCCCCTTAAAAAGTGACACGGGCAGACGGGAGCTGCCACCAAGTAATTGAATAAATCCAATCCTGTCTGAAAAAGGGAGCCTGCCAGTGAGCGCAGCATCTCAGCATGAATATTTAAAGAGAGAGAGTGAGAGAGATGCTTTGGATGAGACTTCATGTCCTTCTCTTCATCCCTTTATCAATGGAACGCCCGTGAATTGAGGGTCAACAGAGAAAAGTTCCTTTTCCAGCCTTTCTCCTGTCTGGACAGGTCTGAAGTGAATTGAAGGGCAGGGAAAAAATGTAGACATAGATATCACCTGCGGGGGCACAAAAGAGTGCCTCATATGGCACTAGGCTAATTTTACTTTGTTCTTTTATCACCACATTTTTAAATTTGGGATGGCGGGGGTTGTTACTCTCCATCCATACTGTGGCTAGTTATTAAATTACGAGGTACTCCACTATTACTTTTTTTCCCATAAACTGGGGAAAGTGGTACAGCATGGAGGTTTAACCCTGAAAATGAAACTTCTTTCTTCCTATTCATTTGCTTGTAACATTGCATAGCCCCCAGTGATTAATACTCATTTTAAAATTGTACCTTGTTTTTCTAGTGGCAGCCATATGTAAGTCCTGAAACAGCTCCAGAAATGCCCTCTAGAGGGTCACAAAATCACAGCTATTAACACAGAGGGTCATGTAAAATATTTGTAAAATACATGCTTTTTTCTTAATGAAAATGCTCTGAAATAGCAGGAAGCTCCATGGTGCACGAAAAGGCAATCCAAGGCAAAGAAAGTCCCAATGCATTAATCCTAAGCAAGTTCAAAAAGTAGAGTAGCAGGTTAAAAATCCCAAAAACAGAGTAAGCATGAGCAGAGATTCAAAAAACTCACCAACTCCCGAGAGAATTCAAATGAACCTCCAGGAACTGGGGGAAACCCTCACCTTTATAGGGCTCAGGGGAATCCCTGGCATTGATAGACAAGATAGTCCCACTCCTCGGGAAATCACCCACAAAATACATGGAAAATAACAAAAGATATGTAGATACATAGAAAATAACAATATTAATATACACAGAATAATCAAAATTGAAGAAAATAGGAATTAAGCAAGAATTTGAACCCAATCCAGGAGAGACCCTGGCTGAAACGTAATAGCCATAAATTCAAAAAACAAGAAAGAGGTCAAAGTTTTATATAGGGAATTAAATCAGACCAAAAACATGACCTAAAAAGAAAGTGAACCAGTCATCTCTGATCCAAACAAAAATGGAAAGTTTATTAAAAAAAAAAGGCAAATTTAATTGGAGTGATGGCTTTAGGCATTCTGAGAGTTCATTCTAATTAGCAGGGCATTAGAGAATTTTAAGCTACAGAAAAATGCCAGTTTTGGGAAAAAAATCACAGCAGGTGGGTTGCACAGTATTTAATAATTTAGTCCAAGAATGTGTGTGCGTGTAGCTTAGTGCATTGTTGCACTAAGACTCTGAGGGTATATTATGTGATGAGATCCTTTTAAAGATAGCGGCTTTTGAAGGATTGCCATTTGGTATAGTGCCTTCATTCCAAAACATTCACTTCTATAAAGGACAAAATTAATCACCCATGAATGACTCAACCATAAAAATCAAGTCTACTAATAACTACTAGAAATAATTATTGTGTATTTGTATAATGCCTTACACTATTAGCTTTATTATGAAGTGCTTTACAAGGCAGGATCTGACATGGACAGGATGCCAGTCGACCTCAGATAAATTTTCAATTTCATTTTAAATAGCACATAGTGCAAATGCCATTCTAACATTCTTTGCAATTAGCCTTGTAGTACAAACAGGGCCAACAAATAAACTGGCATACACTTGTCATTATCAAAATCTTAATTTTACTTCATTCCCCATAATGTTGGATGAAGGTTGTTGTTTTAAATCCCATAAACGCCCAAACTGACTCTACTCCATTAAGCCAATGAGCAAGGCTCTTAACTTGCAATTTCTCTGTCTTTGGTATGATGTTAACCTGCATCCAGCCCTGTAAGCAGGTCCTCCAACTTGTTCCGATAACTTGTGGGTTGGTGACTGGATTGGCACTCCAGCCACTGTAAAAAAAACCTGACTGTTCCATTCGAACTAGTGTGGTGTTGAGGTGTCACTCGTTGTATGGCTGCACTCGGGTCCTAATCTGGGATCCTGAGGTGGTTCGTTGTGTGGTGGGTGTGGCAAGGTGCTATATCAGCACATGCTCCCAACCCAATCCCCCATAATGTGCACTTCATCTGATAGGGCCTGAAAATTTGCATGACAGTACAAGACATGTTTTATCTGTTCTCTTTTGTGTTGTCAATCATATCAGGACTGTTTTAATTTACAATAGAGATCTGTTTTATAGAGATAAATATTCTATAAACTAAAATCCAGACAGGTGAAGTGACCTGGTGAAACAGCAGTGAAATATAAAAGCCGATTTCTGTACTTTTAAATCCAGTGCCTTACTACTTTGGCTGCCTAAAGAATCAATTCCATACACAAGTAACAATATCTATCTATCTATCTATCTATCTATCTATCTATCTATCTATCTATCTATCTATCTATCTATCTATCTATCTATCTATCATGTATTTTTCCCACCCATCTATTTACTCATTGCTTGGAGAGATAGATAACAAGGGAATTAAAAGACAGATCAGCACCAAGGGCATGGAAGAGGCAAAGGCCTTCAGTAAGGATCACTATTTCACAATGGAATTCAAGTTGAACTCAATTAGGTCAGACATGTAAAGCATATTTGAGAACAGATATTCTGATTTTTTTTTCTGGGTGCATGAGTAGCTGATATTTTCTACCTTTTAAAAATCTTGTAGTAAAGTCTGAGGTAAGAGTAAACATATTTTACTAAAATGTGTGACCTCCAAAGTGATTTTTTTGTTTAGGCGTTGCAGGGTAAATTTAAACAATAATCTTGTTCCAGATTTCATTAAAGATAAAAAAATGGGACTAATTACCAGCAATTCCCTGAAAGCCTTGTCAGAGTGAATCAGCAGGAAAAGTGGACTTTTATTTGCATTTTAATGAATTGGTTCTGGATTGTAACCTTTCTTTTTTATCATTTTTTTGTTTGTTTTTAATGCCTGTGTGCATCCTCCTTGTAGTGGCTCCAAGCTGCTGATGGCAGGTCCTCCCTGTAAGGACAGAGACAGGAAGCAGTGCACCTCTTCAGGACCTCATTAGCTCCCACCCATGGTTTGGATGATTGACGGGTTGCATTCTCTTTAACTGGGATGAACATTACAGAGAGTCAATGATTGCCAGCATTATTCTATTCTGGGTTATGAAGAGCTTAAATCTAGCAAGGTGCCAAGAACACAAATACCATGGAAGTAAAAGATAACAGCTACTTCATGAGAAAATAATTTATGATATCTCATATTACATAGAGCCATAAGGAACTGGAGCCTGTCCCAGCAGAATCATATGTAAAGCAGGATCCAATCCATTCCAACATTTTGCACACTCAAACACAAATGGAAATAGTAGGCTTAGAAAACAGATGGATGAAGGGTCATCCCAATCTTCCACATGATTAAAGCATGTCAGCCTATCATACTGTCAGGGATTAAGTTTATTTTTATGCATCAATCAGTCTTTATTGAACCTGTCTTTAAACTGTTTTAAGGGTCTTGGTAATATGAAAGGAATTGTATAAAATAAAGCCAATAAAACAAATTTTAAAAATGTTCTTGATTGGCCACATTTGATCACACATTTGAATGTAATTTCTCAGATGTTTGTATCAGCAAGGTTGCAATAATATGCATGCTGCGCACTCAGAACTGGTAAGACAATTCTTACGAGAATGCCAGAAGAAGAATTTGGTTAAAATATGCGGAGGCAGGGTGAACCTCAGAGCTAATGTACTCCATTTTTTGGCCTGATTGCTAAGGGCTTCTGTTCACTGTAGCCCTGCTGAGCTCTCTTCCTCTCTGCAGTGTGGATACGTCTTTCTTTATATTGACAAGGTCACCCCTGGAAACCATATCTTATATCTCAGCAGGCTTACCTTGTGCTAAATAAATCATTAAAAGAAGGTATCTTTCTTCTGCTGTATCAGTTAGAGAAAAGTATACAAAAATGTTTTCCTACTTTTTCGAAAGACAACCAAAAGAGACAATTGACAAATTAGGGAGAGAATCAAAGAAAAGGTTTATAAAACTGTAAAATCCGAAGAAGAAAATGAACTGCAAAGACATGACTGCATGGATCAGGTCATTCATTGAACTGTTCTGTGCCGGATTAGATGTGATAGCATCGCAGGTGAAGCTGAAGATGAACTGATAAGCAAAGAGGTGGATCAGACAGGGCTGGTATGTGGATAGGAGAGAAGGACAGGGGCTGCTGGGAGAGGGGCAAACCAAGGAAAGATAAGTGAGGATAGGTGCCAAATTGGACTGACAGGGCTCTATTAGGGAAGGGACAAGACAGGTCAACCAGGTCCAGTGTGGCAATATGATATGAAGTATATAATGAAGGAATTGTAAAAACAAATTGGTAGAAAAGGAGCAAAAATATGAAATTATGCATAATGTGTATTAGAAGATAAATGGGAAATATGGTGGAAATGGGCATAATAGATTTGCACATGAAAGGAAATGTATACAAAATGTATCCCCAAAAGTACGATTAGCTTGTGTGTCTGTGCATTTCAGAGCATAGCACTCAGAAGAGTACTGTGTCCTAAATAGTAACCCATACAGAGTATGTAGATACAGTATATAGGTGTGGGTGTCTGTGCATGTGTATGTCTTATCTATCTATCTATCTATCTATCTATCTATCTATCTATCTATCTATCTATCTATCTATCTTGTATAATAATATACACACATATATATATATATATATATATATATATATATATATATATATATATATATATATATATATAAAACAAACAAAAACAAAGGTAAAGTCAAAACCCAAGATGAAAATTCAGTTTGGAATTGGATAAACATTCTTCTTTTCAGTATTCATTCAGCTAAACCAGGTCTCAGGTTTTCCTTTTTCACTTCTGAGTTATCAAAGCACTCCTACAATAGGAAGACCCACCACACCCCTTCAAAAAAGAACAAAAAAAAAAAAAAATGATCATATTATCAGTGATCCCTCTCGAATCTCCTCTCAAACATTTGGTCCTGGAACTCACTCAGTAAAGCCAAACCAGCATCCAGCATTAGCAGGAACATTGCAAACTAACTGGCCCAGCACTATGATAAAGCTGAACAGTTTATTCCAGTTACAGTCCAACTTGCCTGACTACAGGATGTGCAACCCAAAAAGAAAAGTAAGGACGTTTGCATTATTAACCATGTAACAGCAATCCCATGTGTACAATATGTCTCTACTCAACTTTACAATTACATGAACAGTTTGCACAGGTAGGAAAATCTAATTAAATTGCTTAAATATGATAAAATAACAGTACTGCTGTGTCACCTCAATGTGTTAAAACTACATTAAATACTCTATTCGGTGTTGTTACATGCCTTGCACTTAGTGTTACTGCAATTGGCTCCAGCCCCTCAATGACCCTGAATTGGATCAAGTGGGTTTGGGGCAGATATCATATGATATGACTTTATAAATTCAGGGGTCAGTGACCCTTGAACATTTAGGAAAATGTATTAAAGAATGTACTTTTTTCCTCCAGACTAGGGTGTCAGGGACTGTGAGTGAAGCTGACCCAGAGCGCATTTCAATGTTGCTCTCTCACACACACAGGACCAGTTTACAGTTAAATGGGATGTCTTGGAATGTAGAAGGAATACCAGTGTACAAAGAGAGAAGTGTGGCAACATGCAAACTACACACAGTCATTGAACAGCTGGAGATTTGGACCCAGGTCTCAACAAGTTAACTAACCCTTCTACCAATCCAGCCAGCAGTATGTGAAAAGCCAAGATTTAACCTTATAGCATATGCACATGTGAATAAATTACTTTTTTTAAATAATGTTTGAATATTTAAACTGTCTCTGTTAACACAGTGCAGAGGGCAGATTAATAGCAGCTGTGCATTAAGCAGATTGCTTTTAAATTAATTATTTCGGAAATGTATTGGGATTATTTTGATTCATGCAAATAGGATGCCAAAGTAAACCTTTTTTCTTGATGGTTTATGGTCATCTTCCAGTTGCCATGGTCGTTTTGGCTGATGTGAATACAATCTGAATGTTCCTACAGGTGCATTAGGTTGAAGTGTGATGCATTGAGCAGCAGAGTGTTTCTTTTCTCGATGAGAGAGCTTTGTCATTCTTTAATTTTGTGGGAGGGTTGACAACTGTTAACACTATAGCCAAGAATCTTCATTTTAAACAAAGAGCTATGAAAGTCCTATAGCCAGAATCATCACCAAAGCGTACAGTGCAAGATTTTTGTGCTACAGAAGGCCAAGATGTTAAATGGGGAAGGGACTCTTTCCTTGAAGTATGATCACTTTTTAACATTTGTGAGTTTATCATGGCCAGTGAACACAGAATTGTTTTTGAAGAAACCAAAGAAATAAGTCCTCTTGGACATTTGTGTAATTAGAGAGAGATAGGGCAAGTAAAGTCTTTATTTTAGAGCTTGGGAGGAGAATCTGGAGAAAATTTGGTGCACTAAAAATCAGATCGAAAACCACACGAGGCTACACTAAACTTGCTTTTAAATTACCATATGAAATCAAACCCACAGTGAAAACCTAAATTATCTGTTTTAGTCTTTAGCTATGTCTTTTCATTCATTTCTTACAGTATATTGTGGATGCTGTTAAATGTGTGCACCAGTCTTTGACAGGCTGATGGTCATTGTTTTGTTTTAACCAGGGCTGACCTATTTTTATATTTCTTTTCTTTATCTTTTTATTTATTTTTCAGAATTGTTCATTTGTTGCAATCATATTTGTTAATATTGCTCTTATCATTTATTTTTTTGTTTTATTTAATGTATTTTTGGTTTTGCTGGGTTATTTATGTACTGTCTCTTTACATGTCATTATGTTCCTTGTGTTTTGTTGTGCGGAACCCCAAGAGATGGGACCACACCTTCCATCACTGCTATGTACCTCCCACCAGAGCCCATAAATGGCATACTGGGAAGCAAGTCCTGTGTTGTTCATTGAGTAAATATACTTGTAGTTTGTAAGCATTGATGTTTCATTTGAATTACTGGCTTTGGTTTCTATTTTTCCACTCTTGTTCTTGGATTACTACTTTCATTCTGTGAATTTTATTTGGTTACCACAGATAGCCTTTTTCAGGCAAATCATTTTTGTCTTTTGGATATTTTTAAGTTTTTTATTTTTTATTAAACTCTTGTTTTATAAATTTTTTTGTAGTGGGGTGTTGCTCAAGCCAAGGAGTTTTTATGATTTTCTACTTTCTCTTGAGTGACACAATATTTTAATGTCATGTTATATAGTATTGTATGTAAATCACATGCCTAGCAATGCACGTCATCAGAGTCCCCTAAATGGAGTCAAGCATGGAAACTTACATAAAATTAAATCACCAAAATAATGACAAAAATTTTAACAATCTTTAATATAAAATCATTATTATGTTCTAATCTTAAAAAATACTAAATAGATTATTATTATATATAAGTTCTTATTATATATATATATAGTGGACAAAACAGAGGCCATGCATTTAGTGAAGGATGCTCACATACTGTATGACAGCTGAAGATGACAACCACTGGGAAAATATAAGATGGAATTTTAAAGAATAACAATGGGCCTGGCCAAAAAGACATGTAATTATTTGTTATTTTCTTGAGTAAATGTGTTGTTTTGAATGTCTTTTTAAACTTGTACAACACTTTATGTCATAAACAAAAAGAAACAGCTCGCTCAATTAGAGGAAAATCAAGCAGAAATGGTCGCTCTTTTGTTCATTCCTTTTGATTCCCCTGTAATTGAACAAGCTGCCACACTTTGGTTGGCTGTTATTTCATTTATTTATTTACTTATTTATTTTGCTGTCTACTCAACATATTTTTTATTACCACAGTTTTATTTATTATTGCATATATTAGGCTGGTCTGAATCTAAATGTGACACATGAACTATGATGTTGAACCACATAGGCTCCCCAGTACTGCAGTGATCCCTCCTTCTGAGCGTCTTATATAGTCTTTATGACCATATTGTGAATTACACATACTGTAAAGTTTATTTTTTGTCACTTAATTCTTTCTGTTCCATTGTATAGAGGCAGAGGTCAATGTGGGTAGAAACCAACTTGCCTTTGTTAGTGCTCTTTCTACCTTTTTATGTTTGTAAACTTGTTTAATTTAAGTTTTACTTTATTTTTTCTGAATATTGAAAATGAAAGATGAATTGTAAGTTGGGTGTTTAGTGGAAATACTGCACATCCCCATAGTTGTAGGTGGGGCTACCCTATTATTGTAAAGCTGTTATTTAATCTGGGTACACAAAGGCTGTAAAAATCTTTAACTGGAAAGAAATATTACTTTAAAATGTTCTCGGCAGGCAAGAATGTTTGGTCATTCATCCACACTTTTTGAACCCACTTAGTTAAATTCAAGGTTGTGGAGGACCTACCCTGGCAGCATCAAGGGAAAAAGGCAGAAATAGCAGTTGGCATATCAGTGAACCACAGGGTACACTTACACATGCAGGTTCCATTTATGGACACATGAACCTGGACCCTCTCTATTCAAATGTTAATACCTTTAAATATAAATCTGTGGTACAACTGGGCAGGTCTGACTTAACCTTGCAGCCACCTATAAGCCTGTTGTTGATAGCAGCAGCTGTCTTCTTATCTACGCCAGAAGCCATAGTTCTTATGTGTGTTTGGGGTTTATTATTTATTATAACCTTATCATTGCCCTTTGTGTTCAAATAAAATATTATCTATCTATCTATCTATCTATCTATCTATCTATCTTGTGCCTTTCTTTTCATTTATCTGTTAACATACAGTGATTCTTTATGTATCCATCTTTCATTCTTTGTTTTATGTAGTATTCTTCAATATTATGTTTTGTATATTTTAACAACTGAATCATAGGTGGGTTGATCAATCTTCTTACAATCATACAGATTGCAAGAGGTGTGAATCTTTTAGGAATCTTGTCCTGCCTTTGGTGAGGCTGCAGTGCCTGACCTTTACTTGACTAGTGGTGATCCCAAGAGGAAGTATTATTTATTTGATCATTTACTTTTTTTATCAAGCCATTGAAAACTATCTATGTCAGGAGTTGAATCAGGTCCAACTCCTACCTCTGGACCTTTGGTTCTGTAGCAAGGGGCACATCTTTGGAAATATAGGGTGAAAACTGGAGTATGTAGAGATCTAAAATGCACAGAGTTTGTATTTTATACAATGCCTTACACTGTGACACAATGCATTTATATAATCAAAAGCTAGTCATTTCTGTTTGAAAAGAGCATTGTGAACATTTTAATAAGTTACAGAACATATAAGGATATTGCAGTGTAAGGCAAAAAATTGGGGGATTCAAATGGGCAAAAATAAATAGAGAGGCAGGTTAGAATGGCTAAGAGAGAGACTGGGAACTGTACAAGAAAGTAAAATACAGTGGAATAAAATCAGTGCTTCCTTTAAATGTCATAGGCTCTCCTGAAGCTGTGTCACTAGGTGGGCATGCTGACAGGTGGCCTTTTGGTCACTACATGTTCTGTCTCTTCTGTATAACACAGTCTTTGTGTTTTAATTCTGGCCAAGTTAACATTTTTGTTACTACACTCGCCCAATCAAGTCACATATTCCATCCTGTTCATTCTTTACATTTCTGGCATTTAAGTTCCTTAAAATTTGGTGAAAGATAGAAAATTCAACCCTACCTAGTTTGCACTTTCAAATTTTTAACATTTCACAGGTTGGATAAGAATGTGCAGACCCATTTATGACTGACATTACAAAATGTTTGCATTTCTGTGATGCTATAAATAATCTGCATCTCACTATATCAGCTCTGTACATGCATTTCTCTTTTCAGTCATATGTGACTCAAGGCCTTTCTGAGCTCCAGACCTCACACAGTAGGTGGGTAGCAGCCATGGTTTGTTTGTGAGTGACACTTCTCCCCAGGAAGACGGGAGAAGTCCACATCTTGACCTGTTGTTCAGCTGGTAAGTGTGCCCTGCTCCTGACAGACAGCATTTCTCATGATGGCTCAGACACCTGCACAAGACAGGAGTGCTCATCTCTTACGCCATTCACGGCTGATGCCATGATATTAATAGATGGGTCATTTGCAGATGCTTCTAGGGACCAAGTCTGCGGCCATCCATTTATATCACACTGTGAATAGGCATGATAAAAATGTACCTGCACATGACTGCCGACCTGTACTGCATCTGGTAAGCCATACAGGGACTTTCAGGGACAACGATAGTCATTCACTGTCAGATCGCTTCAATCTACAAATGAAGTGAATATATACTATTAAGAAATTTGGGAGGCGATAATTAATAGTGACCTCTACCTGCTACTTACTCACAGTTTCATGAACAGGAGATTAAATCTGTCTGTTTTTTCCCCTGGTAGTTTACACCCCAGTTTATTTTATTTTATTATACATTTATTAATCCCGAAGGAAATTACTTGGTTTTTCACATAACCCTTGGAGTCAGAGCACAGGACAGCCATTGTACAGCATCCCTGGAGCAAATGAAGGTTAAGGGCCTTGCTCAAGGGCCCAGCAGAGTAGGATCTTTTGGCAGTGATGGGGATTCGAACCGGCAACCTTTGGGATACCAGCGCAGATCCTGAGCCTCAGAGCCACCACTCCGCCCCCGCATGTACATTTAGTTACTAATATCTTTCATATCTATCTGCTATGTTGATCTACATTTATGGCAAGAGAAAACATTTAAATGTGAACTGATGACAATAAATCCTGAATACCTAGGATATGTTTACAGATCAGAAAAAAACAAAAAGAAGTAACATGGGAATGTGTGGCGATCATGGTGACCTTCAATTTCTAGAATGTTCTTACAAGCTACCATGTTCTAGTTGAGCTTTTGGTATTCCAACTAGACTCATCACCCTCCCGCTTGGACACCAGTGGACAGGCAGGACAATCTACTAGAGAAGAGTCTGGAGGGGTCTGCTTCAGTGTACTGGCCTGTGGCCATTTGCCTAACTCTACAAAAGCAAAAAGAGAGCCTGTCTCTAAAGGTCTGCAGCCAGACCCTTCTTAACATTAGAGATGCATGACCTGATTGAGATTCAAACACAGGACAAGACTTGGCCAACTGATGAACATGAAGTCCTTCAACCTGTGACAGCTCCTGCTTCATAGAAAAGCATCAGTGAGTAGTGAAGATGCATATGGGCCAACAAGTAGGAGCCAGTCTTTATCTTTATACAGCACTTTAAGGGGTGACCTGTAGACTTATGAATATTATTGTCTTCTAGTGTAATGACACATTACATGAAAGACAGCTTGGCATCTGCCCTTTTTAAGGCATTATGAGACATTTATAAAAATCCCTTTTTATATTAAAACTAAATCAAATTATTTCAGCTTAAAAATCTCGGGTAGCTAGTAAGGCATTAAGAGCCATAATTAAAACTAATGCAAGAATCAAATGGAAATGTTGGTGTGTGATGTGCTGTACAGAATCAGCAACTCGAGCTTAGGCCGGTGACCATGCATACACAAGAAATGTCTGCACGCGCACGCAAGCCATTGACTTGTAAAACATATTAGAAGCCCGCTGTGCATCTTAAAATATGTTTATTAGAACCAATTAGGGCTGCTTTGTAGATGCTGGACTGCGTGCCTCTGGTTAGGGGAGTTTAATTTGGATAGACAGCTAAAAGCAATCAGGGCGTGCATATCCAGCGGTCTGGCTGATGTCTAACTGGAAATGGAGAATCTGTAATTAAGGCAAGTGGATTTCAGTCATCCGGCACCCTCTAGGCTAATTTATATTTATTCGTTTCCCTCATGGACGCAAAATGCAGAAATGCCAAAACCTGTAAATTACCAAGTGTCAGTACTGCACCGTAAATATCCTGGAATATGACGCAGCAACAGCAGACAGGGTCTAATGGTCTATCAATAACATTGGTAAGGAACACACTAGATTATGCTTCACTGCTATACTTTATTTAGTTTATTTATGACCCTGAAGTTGAATTCAGTGATTATGTAAACTGCTTTGCGAGATTGTCTAGGTGCTATATGAAGTAATGATTGTGTGATCTACATATTGCAGTGTCCTCCCCACGTGTAGGGTGGCACGGTGGCCCAGTGGTAGTGCAGCTGCCTTGCAGTAAGGAGACCTGGGTTCGCTTCCTGGGTCCTCCCTGTGTGGAGTTTGCATGTTTTGCCCATGTCTGCATGGGTTTCCTCCCACAGTCCAAAGAAAAGCGGGTTAGGTGCACTGGGGATCCTAAATTGTTCCTGGGGTGTGTGTGTGCCCTGCAGTGGTTTGTTTTTGCCTTGCACCCTTTGTTTTGCATGTTAATAGCTCCAGCAGACCCCCGTGACCCTGTGTTAGGATATAGCAGGTAGTAGAATGACTGACTAACTGACTCCCCAAGTGTTTAAGGATTTATGGGCTAATGAGTACACTGGTGAACTGCAAAAAACAAAACTGTTGGTTCACTTCTTATCACTGAATCTGTGCAACAGCTCCAGTTGCACTAATGTAGAAACCTATGGACTGTCCACATGTGATATGTACATTTTGAGAAGTATGGCACTGTAATGATTAAGGTGAAGGACTTTACACAAGACCTTTGACTTCTGTAAGTAAGTCACATAACCAGCCAACATTGTAAAAATAAGTTGAAAAATCTGTTTTTTGCTTCAGATGGGTGCAATATAATAGAAGGGTTGTCTATTTCAAACAGTCAACCTAAGTGTGTCTGTCTTCATATTTCTGTAACATCTACAAGCAAAGGAAGACAGGCAGCTCCAACTTCTTGTGTCAGTGCAGAAAAAGGTTTTATGATTGAATGGAGAATACAGTGAGTGTCACAAGGGGCATATTAGAGTACTTTTTTATAATAGATGCTGAACTGGATTGAGCAAGTTTGGATGAGTAGAAAGATGAATGGATAGATGGGGAGTTGCAAAGAGTGTAGCTCAGCACCTGTGGCAATCAGATTTGATCATCCAGAATGTATGTACCAAAAAAAAAAGAATTCAAACTATTAATGAAGAGAACCATTCTACTTGAAAGTTTTGGACATATGCCTTTATGACCAATATACTACAAACAGGCTTTATGTATAATGGTATCATTCACCATGAGCACTCCCATTGTAATAAAATACTGGACAAGTAACATGGTCAGGTGGTGAGTGTTTACTTTATATAGCACCTTTGCCAGTGGGCACTATTACAAAACACTTCACAGTGAGCAAAATACTATAATACACAAGAAAACATAGTGAAAATCCTCAGTAAAACAATTTATACTGCATTTTACATACCACCTTTCAATAACAAACACTATCCCAAGGCACTTTAAAAGTACAGATACTTAGTTTAAATCTTTATATGCCTGATTTTTACACTTAGAGCACAGGCACATTAAAAGCCATGTTCAGGGTCACAATTGGGACTTGAGCTGGCAGCCCTGTAGTTCAAGCTCCTGTTGCTTATACAACCCACCACAACATAGTGCCATCCGGCCTCACTACTTCCAGGCTATTTTAAGTTGATCAAAATAAATGGTAGTATACCGGAGTGGTTTTAATTTTGAAAATCAATCACAGAATGTTCAGCAGTGCGCAGGACGTTCTACCAGCACACTGGGGCTTTAAAATCATGGTGAAAAAGTGGGTATGGCTTTGAGTTGTTGGAGTTCAAAGCCCAAGACACTTGGGAACTTTTATGGTTAAAACTAGAACAGCCTGCTATTCTTTTCTTCTAAAATGATCCTTTAAAAGGTGACATGGCTTTTAGCCTTTCATGCTGACAATCAGGACAACCATGGTGAAAACTAGGACAGTTAATTTCTAGATTTAATACTGTCACTGCATTTAACCTACGGTGTTGGAAATCAGAAAGCCTTGGGCGAGCCAGAGTAAAATCTGCCATTCTTGTGCATTGAAATTGACAGGAAAATGGACTGAAACTGGGCAAAACTGTTATATTTTATTGGTGAAAACTATGATACATTCTTGTTTGGAGACCCTGAATATCTGGTTGTCATAATAATTTTATATAAAGTGTTGATTGAAAATGCTAACTCTACCAAAGAAAGACACAGTTCAAAAGTTTTTTTTTTTATCATTTTAGATTTCAAAAGAAAATGTGGACACTAAATGAACCTCAAAGGTCATGACTGCGGTGAAGGTTGTATCGACTCTGGTCCTGAGACCGGACACCTTCCAACAGATGAAGTGCTCTGCCCTGTCTGTGGTTAACGGCGGCCTCAATCAATCAATTATTGCACGGCACAGCTAACATGGCGCCCACTATCAGCAGCTGCTTTTCTCCATAATAGAGATGAATCTAATCTAAAGCAATAAATAAACAGCACTCCCCGGTGGAGTACGCCGCGAGGGCTCACAGTTTGATGAGTGTGTATTGCAGAGAACATTTGTTACAAATAAGCGAATCGACTGGAAAGGGAAAGAGCTGATGCCTTTTGTCAGAGGTGACTTAGCAAGACACAATAATTGCCTTTGATCTAATTTGCATAGAATGCAATGAATTTGATCCCAGCATTCACCACAGACCCCCAAGACACAAGACAGGGGTTGGCACAGGGTGATATATCACAAGGTGTAGCCCTTGCTTCTTATGTGAAGTCCCTGGAATTGGCATTGCACACACTTAAAAGAAGTAGTGCTGTTATTAAGTCTAGAAATATAACAAAATTGTGAAGAAATCATAATTTCCAAGTTCAACACCCTTATGTAACCCCATACTCACTTCCGCTGTAGCACCTAACCATTTTTTTCCATTGCTTTCCTCATTATTATGCATTCCAAGATATAGAATGTGGCCTTCCATGGCCTCCTCAGCAGATTTGAGGACCTGGCGTGCACGAGCATACAGTAACAGGAGGGATTGCTACCCCAGTCCTTTATGCGTGCTAGGAAACTACAGAGACAGACATTGCATAAGGTGCATCACAGAGGGAAAAACGCCACTGCACACCTGCCGAGAACCTGCATACCTAGGAACACACCTTCACACCACTCAGTACTTTTTGGGGTGTTCTTAGGTACTCACACACTTGAAGCAACCCATGAGACATGGCACCTCATATGCCATGAGAAGGACATTGTTTGGCTCCCCAGGAATCCCTTTATGCAGAGAATAGAGAATGTGTTGTTCCAGAACTGCCAAATGTACATTCACAGCCTGTTCAGAGACAATTCTATTTTATATGGATTCACCAGTTACTTTATTGTACAGGAGCACAACACTAGGCATCTAGCACATAGGACCCACTACTTGGTGTAAGTCAGGCACTGTAATATAAAATAATATAAATATATCATGAACTTAGCAGGGTTCCATCTCACTGTTAGATCATGAAGTGGTGCACCAAGTCAAATGGTCCAATATGTTTTTATTTATGTATGTATTATTTATGTACAAATATACCAATTTATCACAAAAACTGAGTGATTTGGTGGGAAGTGGGTCAAGGTGTTTGTGCTGTATGTCCCATTTTTGAGCTGCTGATCATTACAAATGATTCTGTTCTTCACCCTATTATCACATCTTAGTTCAGTAGTTGTTTTTGCTGTTTCTCAGTTCTCAGCATAATTACTGTCCATATGGAGTTTCTGCATTCTCCCTGAGCCTATCTGGCTGAGTTCTGGTTATTCTAATTTCTTCTCATCGTCACATAAAGGAGTTGGCTGAGCATGTATGTAACTGTTGGCTCTTCTGATGCATTCACTGCTGCAAGTTTGAATACCAGCTTCCTCTTTAAATTCTTAAAAAGAGACATATTGCCCAATGAGCAGGATTTATTTATTTATTTTTGCTTAGTTAGACTGTTTTGGTCTCTGCTCACATGTCAAAGTTCTCTATAGAGAGACAGACTCACGTATTTGCAACTGGCCCCAAATTTGTGTTTTGCTCAGTGCTCTGTTCATTCATTAATTGGTTTCATTTTGCTCAGTTAAACCCCATGCAGTTAAACAGTCATGTAACCTTCAAGTTCAACATTGGCGGTCAATGTCCCTTTGAAAACACTAGTCAAAAGTAAACAGTCTAAGTAAACAGGCTGGATGGCTCACATGTCCTAAACGAATCATATTGTCATATTGTACAAGTTTATTGGATTTCTCACTGCAGGGGCTCTCGTAAAACAAAGCAGGGAGGAAAATAATAACAACACATTAGTCTGGTAAAATACAACAAGCAAGTGTTTGTGTAGCGCATTTAGTCAGCCTGCTTGTATACAGCCACATGGGCCAGTCATACTTGGCAACTCTTGCAGGCACTGAAGTGAACATATTCAAATGTTTTTCATTTGTAAGAAAATAAACCATGGATAATATTTCAGAGATATTTTTAGTTGGCAAGTTTTGCACATGGTCGTCCTTACCATTTGTGGCATATTTGGATGCTGTTTCATTTGTTAGTGTTATGATTTTGGCCTTTGAACTAGAAGAAAGACATTGAGTCCTAAAAAGACTAGATTAAAGTTTAATTGGTTTATTAACAAAACATTCAAAATTGAATACTTTAATGACTTTTAATAGTACAAAACAAAATAAAGAAAATCAGACCAACAAAAAGTGGAGGCTATGATTCAAAATTAACAAAAATAAATCAAAAGTGCCAAGGATTACAATAGGCTAGAAGTGAAGAAAAATGATAATAAAGTAAATGGCCAAGTAGAATTAAAAGGAAATAATTAAAAAATAATATCAGTTAGACAAAGGGCATATATTCAAAGAAATGTTATAATAAAAAGGCTAAACCCTACACAAAGGCCAACATTAAAACAAAAAAATAATTTTAAGCAATGAGGCCAAGCACTTCAAAATGTCCACTGTTATTATTGTTACATTTCAGTGTGTGTTTTTTGTTTATAAAATTTTTAAGTGGTGGTTTGAGTGACAAAAAATATATTGTTATTTTGGGATGAGTTCAAAGGATTGCCATTAACCAGAGCTGAGATATGTATAAATCTAGAACACTTTTTACTAAAACCAAACTATTATTCAAAAATTCTTAGTCAAAGTGAAACTAAACTAAAATGTTATTTTTGTTTTGATTGCCACTTACTTGCTCTATCACTAAGCTGTCTTTGATTTTTATGAAGTCTGATGATACAAAGGTTGGATTCACCCACTGTTGAACTGTTACCTCTCATCACATTACCATTGGCCCACAAAGATAGCAATGGGCATCTTTGCAGTCAACAAAATGAAAATAAAGCACAAAATATTGGCCCCTTTTTGACAAAACCTTAACTAAATCAGTGGTGTGATGACATTATAAGAATAATAACAAAAATTTATAAAAACAAAAATAGCAACAAAAATCAAAAGTAGGTGCATTCAATACAAATTGTTAAACTTTAGTTGTGTCACTTGTCTCTGTAAACAATTATAAATGCCAATGGAGGGATTTCTTCTGGACACTGTGGTACCATATAGCCTCCTCAGTGATGTCATCTCTCCATCTTGCCCATTTCTTCTCACCTTGCCAGCTTTCTTTGTTTTTTCACTAATTGGAAAATTCAAATCTGCTCAGTCTTTCACATAAGCAGTCCAAAGTGGAAATATAAAGGTAAACCTAGGGCATTCTTTAAAAGTGACCAATGTACAAATATCGCTTTGCTAAGGGGATTCTGGGCTGGCATCTGTTTCAAACTATTTTTGCTCTCAGTCCATTGCCACAGAGCTCCACAGCCTCCTCAGCACCAGTGTTCCCTGTTTCACCTGATGGTTTAGTTCAAGTTATCGTGTAACATTGAGGGAGAGATAATGTTTCCCATAGTGCATGCCAATTGCACCTTGAGGTACCACCCTTGGAAACTTCTATCCAAAGCTCATCTGCAGTCCTGGTGACTGGAACAGAAGCAAAGCCATGTTTCTTTCTATTGTGCTGCTGCTTTGTTATTGTATGAAAGGCTTGACATACTTGAGTAATCCTCCAGAACACCAGGATGATGGTTGCCATCATGACTGGAATTAACAAATGCATTTATTATGAGAGTACTGTGCACTTCTCCTCAAAATGTATTGTTTTGACAGGCACACCGACTTGCCAGACACCCGCCACTACGCGTCACTGATGTTTCCAGGCACATACAGTGTGAGCAGCCAAAGCACCGGGAAAAGCCTCCATACTCAAAATGAAGCCTGCACGATGCAAGTTCTGTGTCTGCATCACTGCAAGGAGCACAATGTCCATTTAGTAGGGTATCAGTGGTGACTGTTGTTTTAGTAGAGGTCAAAGGTTACTACTAAAGATGGCACAATTTATCATCATGCAACTTGACACACTGTGTACATAAGAAGATCTATCGGTCACTGTCAGTGACATGCTTTACTAAGGGATTGAATCAGGCACACTGCTTCTACTGAGAAGTATACTCTGATCAACATCCCCTTCTCAACTTCACATCCTCCTTGAGACAGCTCGAGGTCAGCCTTCTCAGCCAGTGGAGCCAAACTTTTTTTGGTACAGTGGCTGATCTGGGTTTCTAACTGAAAGGGAGCCTCTAATGTGGCAGCAGGCTCTCTCTTGCTAAGCTTTGCAGCACTCTCACAGTCTGGCTGTTTAGTAGTGCGTCAGTGGTTGCCGCATGTGGCCCAGTGTCTACTTAATTAAGCTTTTGTGGTCATTTGGAGAGATCATTATAAATGTCTAGTTGTCTTACTCTAGTATGGCTTCGGTAGTCACTATTTGTTGAACGCTGCTTAGTAGAGGACCATTGTCACTGCAGGCTAGCACAATTTAACAAAGGTTTAGTGGTTAGTGCAGATGACACACCATCTGTTTATTAGAGGTCAGTGGTCACTATGGGTGGCACATTTTTGATGGCAATAGTGAGCAATATAGTTGGCACAATGGATAGCAGGTGATACGGCCTAACAGGAGTTTAGTGGTTACTGTAGGTGGTATATTGCCTGCTTAGATGGGGTAAAGGGTAGCTAGAATTGGTACACTTCAGTTGGAGTTTAATCATCACTTCAGTAACCACACTCTCTGTTCAGTAAGAGTCAGTGATCACTTCTGTTGTGTTGAAATTCTATGTGGCTTTCAACAAATTATGGATTGTTACTCTGTCCAAGTAGTTGGGCTCCTACCTTGACATTCTGTAGGCCTTGCCACATTTTTTAGTGTCTTTGGCCTTTGCCACTTTTGGTCAGACTTATCCCAATTACAAGTGTGACTTTGAGACACTGACTAAGTGTCTGAGCACAGTGGAATTTTGACCCAAACCTGGGGATTGCTGAAAAGGTGGATGCTCTGGAGGTGGGAGCAGCATGGCTGTGGTTGCTAACTAGGCTGATCTTGAATCCCATCCTCAGAGCAGATGCTTGTCATATTGCAGCATTAGTGTCTAATCAGGCACGAACGGGCTCGCCTTTACAAATAGCAATCAATAGTTTCCATGGTGACAAGGTTTAAAAGAAAACAGTCATGTCTGTAGTTAGAAATCAGTAATGAAATGATAATTCAACATTCAGAGGGCTGCTGTGTGATTTGGACTCCAAGGGTGAGAGTGACAGGTGTTGGCATAATGAAAACGGACAGGACAGGGTCAAAAGGGGTATGTAGGCAATTCTTTATTAATGATTCATTCTAACTGGGAAATCCTCCAACCAAAAAAAAAAAACTGAAAAATGATGTATCAGTTAGTTCAATGTGCTCTCTGTAAACTAAAACCTTTGCGGTGTGGGCCTCAAAATTATGATCACAGGTAGCTGCAGATTACCTGCCTAAAACAATGCCATAACTCATTCACTAAGTAAAACCTTTTTTTTCCTTTGCAGAGAGGGTGGCATTGTGTCACACTGGTGTGTTGCCCCACAGCTTCTGAGACCTGGATTCAAACTCCATCTTAGTCACTGTCTGAGTGGAGTTTGTGCATTCTCCAAGTTGGAGACCCTGTTTAGGACATTATCCATTTACCATGAATGAAAAGATGCCTTGAATAGACAGAAACCTGCTATTCCAAATTCTTGCTGTTGTCTTCCGTGATATTCCCACAGTACTCCATCAGCATCCCTTGGCTGCTTCTTGGTCATTTGTTACTCTGACAAATAGATATGAGAATGCCATTTAACTCATATGGGGCTGATAAGTCACAGACTGCTGGATAGCTGTTGTGTAGCCAGCCCAGAACGAAAGACAACAGAAGAACCTGATCACAGCTCCATCTTTTTTCTTAGCTATCTCCAGAGAATCCAGCAAGGTGAGTAAATGTCATAGAGGAATAAAAAATGCTAAGTTAATATAACTTCAAATTGCTAATGTTGTTTCTACATTTAAGTTTGCATTCTGGACGTCTGACTTATTCTGTCACTAGGATTGGCCACATCCCTCTCCCTCAGGCATTGAAAAACTTTGCTATACTGTGATGCCTTTTAACTGGATTACTACAACCCAATCATCAATGGTCACTTTTCAAGAAATGTTAATATTTGGCTGCACTTGGAATCCCACTACAAGTCTAACACTGTGATCCCTTGACTGGCTCCACTACACTAGCATCCAGTCTGTTTCAGAACCAAGGAATTAATATCTGCTTTGTGCCATGAATCTGTATTATAGGCTTACTGAAGTTGTTTGTAGCATTTTTGGAGTTATAATTATTGTCTGTTTTGTTATTCATTAATTTTATCATCATAATTGGGGGGTCATGATGTCAAAATGACACCATTTTGATACAACTTTAACTATATTCTATGCCATTTTTTTTGATTCATGTGGCTGCAAGCATATGAGCAAGAGTGTTTTGTGGTCATCATCCCAATGTTTTAAGCAAACAGAGTTTAAGAGGGTACATACATGATTTAAGTGTTTAAAATTATGAAAGGAATTAGTACAATGAATCCCAGTTGTTACCTTACAGTAAATTCTGCAACAAGAACATGTTGACACAGATGGAAACCTGTTAAGAGTAGATTTCACACAAATGTTAGAAAGTTTTTTTTCTTCATGCAAAAACCCTAGACACATGGAATAAATTACCAAATAATGTGGAGGAAAGTAAGACTTTATGCTCCTTCACATCTCAGCTTGAGGTTATTTTAGACAATCTAGTTGAATAAAATGGATGTGCTAATTGGGCTAAGTGGCCTGTTTTTGTCACAACATTTTTAATGTTTCTAATGTTCTAATGTTGGACCATTTATAACTTAAACCAGACTCTATATTAATATACTTAAGTGATAAGAAACCCAAGATAGTTTTAGTACTTTTCTGGATTAGAAATCTTTTTTGTCTTGACTACTATATGTTGTTATCTAGCATCACTATTTAGGTCTTTCGGTATTGTTTGTTATTACTGATAAACAAATCTCTGACTGTGCATTTGTCTGTTGCTTTTAAATAAATGCCTTTTCTTTGTAACCCATTTAATTTTCTAGTTGAACTCCTTGCATGCAGTTCACACTTTATGCCTCTTTGCAATCAAATCACACCTTACCCCACTTCTGGACTTCATGATAGTCATCTCTGTAATGCACTTAAGAGCATATAGTGTGGACTCTTTTTGCATCTTCTGGTGAAGCATATTAGAGTTTACACCACAGGTGGAATGCTCCTGCATTTTAGTCTGTAAAGTAGTGACCAAATAAATATATGTGGTGGTTTTCCCTATGAGGGAATTGTATAAAATCGAAATATGGAAGCTTTTCTCCCTGTCAGTGAATGAGTGTATGACTGTTGCATAACTATGGAACTCTATACTACACCTGTAAGATGTTTTAGGGTGGCTTTCAATGTGAAATGCACTACTTACATCTCAAAGTGGTGGGCTCATTTGTCACCTATGACACTGTGAGCTTGAGTAAGTTACTTCACAATCCATAGATGACAGTAGAGAAATGCAGAAAGATGAGATGTTCATTATGAACGTAAAATCATCTTGAGTGCAGCTCAAACTAGTCCACCAATGTAAGATTTCTAATTTAAAAACTGCTAATGAACCACTGTGTGACCCTGAGTGAGTCACTTCACTTACAACTGCTTAAATTATACCATGATGAAAGTTAATTACACTGTGCCTTTAAAGCAGTTTTTTTTATGATGTTCACTAAGAGAGATGCTATATGAAATCACAAAGTAGCCATATCAGTCCCCACTACAAACCTGCCATACGACCCAGAGGTTCATCTCCAACTGCAAGTGCTCAAATTGTGTAAATATATAAATATAAATATATATACAGTGCCCTCCACAATTATTGGCACCCCTGGTTAATATGTGTTCTTAGGCTTCTAATAAATTCTTTTTTTTCCCAAAAAATATAAGATCACAACATAAAAAAAGAGAAAAATCCAACCTTAAACTGAAGTACATTTATTCATTGGGAAAAAAATCCCACATTAAGAAATACATTTTTTACATGAAATCATGTATGCCACAATTATTGGCACTCCTGCCGTTAATATTTCGCACAATCCCCTTTTGCCAGCACTTAATCTTCTCCTATAACATTTCACAAGGTTGGAGAATACAGAGACAGGGATTTTTGACCATTCCTCTTTGCACAATCTTTCTAGATCGTACAGAGTCCTGGGTCCTCTTTTGTGTACTGTCCTCTTGAGCTCACCCCACAGGTTTTCAATGGGGTTGAGGTCTAGGGACTGAGACGGCCATGGGAGGAGCTTGATTTTGTGTGTGTTGAGCCATTTCTGTGTATATTTTGCCATATGTTTAGGGTCATTATTCTGCTGGAAGACCCAATGATGACCCATCTTCAGCTTCAGTTTTCTAACAGTGAGCTTTGGAAAATTTTTTACTTCTCTTACCATCCTCCTCACTGTGTATGGTGGCAAGATAAACTTGGGTCCTTGTCCAGCATTGTTTGTCACTGTTCCTGTTGTTTTACTCTTCTTTATTATTCCTCTAACTGTAGATACAGGCAGGTATTGGTGAGTACCTATTTTATTATAGCCATTACCTGACTTCCAAAGGTTGACACAGATCTGCCTTACTTGAACGGCATGTTCTCTTGTCTTTCCCATGTTGAAGAGTGGCTATAGGACTCTGTGTCACGTCATATGTATACCCCAGGGACACAGGAAGTCATTAATTACTAATTAAAAGTTCCAATTTACTCTGATCAATTGTGGCACACATGATTTCATGTAAAAAACATATTTCTTAATGTGGGATTTTTTTTCCCAATGAATAAATGTACTTCAGTTAAAGGTTGGATTTTTCTCTTTTTTGTGTTGTGAGCCTGTATTTCTTGGGGGAAAAGCCTAAGAACACATCTTAAACAGGGGTGCCAATAATTGTGCAGGACGCTGTGTATAAATATATATATGACACTGAAGTACCTGTAGTGCAGCTGCCTATGACAGACTCTATATAAAATCACAAAATGGCTTGTTTAGTCTCCACCATAAACTTACTGTGTGACCCTTAATGGTTGTGTGAGCCAAAGTGATTTACTCCCTGCAAATGCTTAAAATATAAAAAAATGACTCAAGGCACCTTGATGTGGTTTTCCCTGCAAGGGGTGCTATATAAAATCACAAGGTGGCTTGTTTAATCCCCACCACAGACTCACTGTGTGACCCTGAATGAGTCACTTCACCTTCAAGAGCTTAAAAACTGTATAAACTGAAAAATTACCCATCTTCTGGTGAAGCATATTAGAGTTTGCACCACAGGTGGAATCCTGTATCTGCAGTGATATTTAAGGTATTTTTTTCCTATAAGAGGCACTATATCAAATCAGACACTGGCAGGATTAATTCCCAGCACTGACTCAATATATGACTCTTAACAAGTCCCTGTACCTGGCAGTGCTCACACTGTATGACTAAAGACACAATTGGACTGTATCTATAAAGTATGGTGTTCACTAAGAAATGCACTGTATAAAATCCCATGGTGGCTGATTCCATTTATTCTACTGATTTACTACGTAACTGTGACTGAGCTTATGCACCAGTCTGTAGTCACATTTTTTTATGGAAGTGACTGAACTTGATTTCCAAGTTGCTTTAGACAAATGATCTGGCTAAAATACATAAATAGAGCATTTAGGAATCTACTATACAGGGTGGTCCAGATCTAATTATGCAGATCCACATCGTCTGGATGACTTTGATTTATGCAGGGACGATTCTTCATGTCGTCAGTTCACACACTTCTCGATGGTCTGGGATTTTTTGGGTGATTTTCTATGTAATAAACTCAATAAGTTATAGCGTAATGAAAATTGCATAATTAGATCTGGATCACCCTATAGAGGGCAGGTGTTTACACCACAAAAGAAAAGGCACAAGTGGAATGTGAGCAACTACAGATGAAATTAAATTTCTCTGTTCAACTCAAGAAGAATAAAAAGAGAGGGAGAGAGAGAGAAAGAGAGGGGGGCATAAGGGGGAGGAAAAGAATGAGAAGTCAAGCCAACGAATGAGATTTCAGGCTGATATGAGTGCTGGGGGAAGGGAGACCCCCTGGGTCTTGGCTGCCCAATTCTACCTATTGATTTTCTGTCGGCTCCTTCAATATCTCTAATGTCTGGCCTGCAATAGATTATGACAAACATGCCCGCCAGAGATGGGAGAGCTCTTAATTGAACTTGATAGAGTACAGCTGAAGATCGCAGGCTCTGGAAATACTGTGACACAGCGGCTTTTTAAAATGCATCCCCGTTTTTCTGATGGCACTGCTCTCACAGAGGACTCCTTATTTTGTTGTTTGCTAGATATTACTTTTAAGCCTTTGAATAACTGACCTTAATACTTTGACTGACTCCTGGAAAAGAATCAGAAGCAAAAAAGCATGCAAAAAGTTCACATATGGAGCAAGCCACAAAGTATATAGGTTTGCTGTGGGCCTAAGTACTCAGGTGATTGCTGCTTTGGCAACTAAAGAAGCAGGTCATGTGAAGTGGCACTGCTGTCCAATCAAAAGTTTTCTATGGGTAGAATGGATCCTGGCAGTATCTTGGCTTTGGGTGTCAGCACTAGATCAGCTGCAACCTGTAACTCTAAAGTTACATAAACTGGGTAAGAAAATAATTTGTGGATGAATGGATGGTCTATGACTTGGCATTAGGATGAAATGCAAATGTTAAAGGTGGTTCATTTTTCTGCTTTACCAGTATTACCCATATTATCAACCACTTCACCTGGCAAGTGTTACCATAACACCTGCAACATGTCCAACAGTTTAAGCCCCAAAGTACTGGCTGCAGCACCCAGTGGTACTGGACTTACTAGTGGAAAATCATCACTTGAAAGGGAGCCATGGAAACAATTAACTTCTCTGGGCTGGTTGAGCAAAGCTCTCTAGTTAACTGAATTCATAATATAGAGACCTCACTAGGGGAGGCCTGGAATACCATCACACCAGGACAGCTTAAGAAGTACTTTTATGCTTATAATTGCGTATATTCCATGCAATATCAATGTGTGAGAGCTTATGTTGTAAGGAAGTGGGGACATTTCACGAATGTTATGTTTATGCTGCCATTTATTTTTACACTTTTTAAAAATGTGAATGAATTGTATATTCGGGTACCACCACCCAGTATTGCTTTAGTAAATAAGTGGATTATAAATGTGTGCTTGACAGATACTTTCAAATTGTAATTGGGAAAGCAGTTAATGTGGATGTAAACTGCAAATATCAGGATTGCTATTCTATTCCCCACCTTGGCTCCTATTGTGGCCCATAGAGTCACAGGAGCCCTGTAGAAATATGATTATACAATTCTCTTCATGGACATCTAGCTTGGTAGTGTGAAAATAAATGTGAATGGGATGAGAGTCGACCAGTGTTGCTCATTCCTGAGAAGAAGATGACTGTTGTTCTCAGCCAGTCAAGCTGCAATATGTTCCAGTAAAGGTGTACTATAGCTGTCTTCTCAGATGACCTATCTTTCCTCTGTTTGCTAATGGAAACGTCCAATTGAAAAAGCCAATCACTTGATTAATTTTTATTACATATAACATCTTTCACAGCCAATGCTGTCTATTATTAAAGTAAGAGTATTGTTTCTTTTTCCTTTTTAACTGCCCCAGAAATGGCATTGCATCTTCACTTTGGTCCCATTTGGTTGCTAATTGTTCATTATTTAAAAAAATATGATTAATTCTAAATTCAGTTGGTAGCAGTGCTTGAAGTGAAACCAAATTACTGGCAGCGCTGGCAGTTTTATGGCAATGAAGTCACAATTGATCAAAGAGTTGTGGGGTTGCCCCCAGGAAGCTTCGATTGTCTGGATGTGTCAATAACTGATTGAATAGTGTGGTGATGAAGTCCCCTGTACAGATTTACCAAAAGGTGCCAGTGCTCACCAGAATGGTAAGAAAAAGTGTTGGTACATTGAAATTTGATTGAAGATGTGAGGTGGAATGTTTGTGGGTGGTCCTCTGAAGCTTTGAACTCTTGGACATTTGATTGAAGAACATAGGCATAGTGATCCGTGAAGATTCACAAAAAGGTGACATTACTCACCAATAGGCTAAGGTGCTGATACTCAATGATGAAATTGGAAGAGGTGATGTGAGTACCAAACCACTTGAAGCACTGGTTGGTAGATGCTAGAGTTCAGAACTTGTGAGTGACCAACACCCAGGGCAGGGGGCAGGATTAGTGGGTTGCCTTCAAATACAAACTGTGCCAGCCGTGCTTCAGGTTTCATTCATGTTTATTTCGTCTGTGGCAATCTCCTATCTATAACTGCCACCATTTTTTGAACACACCTTCTTCTTTTTCCATTCACCCTTTCACCAAAATGTCTGCTCACTGATCCCCAGCCCAGAAAGCCAAATTGCTTGTGTTCTAAGAGATAATAAAAAGTAGTGAAGAGTGAGTTGTTTATTTGTCCAGTGATTCATTGTCTGTACCTGCTTTATCTATTACAGGGTTATATGGAAGTGGAGTGAGAGTTAGGCACCAACCCTGGAGAGGTGGCCAGGCAATCGAGGGGCACTCAGGCACTTACAGACATAAAATGCATTTTTGTTGGATGTGGAATGAAACTAACATGCCCAGAAAGCAAGGTAAAAAGTGACAACATCCATATTGAACACAGACAGCTGTCATACTGGGAACTGAATCCACCGTCCTAGAGCTGGGAGGCAGTGATGCCCAAATGAATACGTAAGGGACCTTTATTATTGACTGAGGTTTCTTTGTCATAAATTATAGATCCTTCTATTAAAAGGAAAGATGTTAATGCTATCTTTTGCTCTAAATGCAGGGGCGGGGGGGTTGCAGTTGAAAGTAGGGATGACAGCTGGAGGCGGGCATGCAGGTGGATTTCTGCTGCAAAGTTTAAGCCTGAGGCACCTTGCCAGACAGGCCTTGCACTTCATATCCCCACAGGATTAAAAGGCAAAGCAGACGTACAAAACAGATGGAGAACACAACCTCTGCTGAGAGCTCCTGGGGCTGCTTTAGAGCTCCTACAATTTTTCCCTAGCCTCCATGACTGTCAGCTGACACCATGAAAGCTGGAGGGAGGAGTTATTACCTAGTTGTCCCAAGCAGCACAATGTGTAACCTCACCACCTCCACCAGGTTGACTTTTTCTTGCTGGAAGACTTCAGTGTTTGGAAATCTTCCTCTTTCAGCTCTGCCTTACTTTGACACTGTGGCACAAGGTTCTATTATGGTGGTACAAATTCTATACTAACTTCTTCATGCAGAAACTGAATCATCTTGAGGAACATATACTTAAATTAAATGAAAAAATCTTTTGAACGCTGCCAGAGTGACAATGTCTCAGAGGCTTGTCACAAAGTCCTCACTTCTTTTGCCACTTTATATCTGATGCTCTTGGATTTGAAATCAAAAGCTCTGTGAACAATACTAAAGTTGACTGGTTAAATATTGGCTGGATGAGAAGGTGACTGAAGGTGACTGACACTGACTCTCTGCATTTCACATTTGGAGAAGATATTGATCTCAACATGTAGCTATGTGGTGTCAAATTATAACCAAGGCATGTTGCTTATTAAATATAGGCATGCCAGGGCAGTACTTGACCCACAATCAGAGGTTCCCAGCAGTAACTAAGTTATGGGTGCCGAACTCAAAAGCCTGAAAACTTTAAACATACTCTTTAATGTAGAATAATCTCCTGTCACCCTTATTACCATTAAAACATGTCAGAAATAACCATGTTTACAAATCAAGACTAAAGAAAATATTTTATTTTTGAACGTTTAATGAAATGGTGAATGCATTACACACAGGAGCATTCATTTTTCATGTACTCTATGTTTTGTTTCATCTAAATTATGATGAAAATTGATATGGTGGTTACCAATATTGCATCACATTTGTTTGACTTACAGCAGGGGTGCCCACACTTTTTCAGCTTGTGAGCTACTTTTAAAGTGACCAGGTCAAAATGATCTACCTACATTAAAAATGCTACATATATATATATATTAGAGGTGGGTAGTAACAAGTTACATTTACTCCGTTACATTTACTTGAGTAACATTTTTAAAAAATTGTACTTCTGAGAGTAGTTTTACTACACCATACTTTTTACTTTTACTTACAATACTGTACATTTGTGAATAAGAAACGCTACTCTTACTCCGCTAAATTGGGCAAAACTCAAATCGTTACTTTTTTCAATTTGATAAAGTCTGACAGACAATTTTCAATCTGCTCTGTAGTGTATGCTGTCAAGTTGCGCACACGCCTTTCATTGCATCTCCGCTCTGACGCGAGGTTTTGGCGCTGCAGCTTTGACGACAGATGTTGCATTTTTTCTTTGAAAGCATTAACTGAGCTAATCATATTGACCATGGTTTTCTCTTTTCCTTGCAACTGTAAATTAAGCTCATTCAACATGTTGGCCAGATCAGGAAAAAAAAGCCAAGTCTTGTGGCCATTGATCGTTATTAAATTGCTTGTATTCTGCATGTTTAATAACAATGAGAAACTCCTTTTTCTCCGGCCAGGGGTCTTGAAATCTCAGCAGGAATTTCTCCCTAGCCATCTGCCTCAACGAAGGCCTCTTTTATCATCTCTCCATCTTGGAAGGACTTCTTATGCTCAATGATTGAGTGACTCACCCGGAACGATGCTTCTGTGTGTCTGCCTTTGCTTTTGAATTCAGCCGAGTGAAAAATGACGGCTGTCTGATTAACTGCGATTTTAGTTCCCTCTCCTTTCTCTTTCTCAGATCGCTTTTTGAAAGGAAGTCAGTTTCGTAGTTTTTATGAACAGTTCAAAAGTGCCTTTCCACATTTTCCTTCTTTGGAAAAGTTTTAGCGGTAACATCTACACACTGAGTACACTTTATACATAAAATATATGTTGTTGTACCTTGCATGACTGAATAACCTTTATGGCACAATAACAATTTAATACATTTATGGTCACTACAGCATTTCAATTTAATAATCTCCATCTGGGAAAAGGCTGACTCGCATAAATAAGTAGAACCTAATAATGCAGTCAAGGAGCTTTTGAATTCAGCCGAGTCATGAGTGAAAAATGACGGCTGTCCGATTAACTGCGATTTTAGTTCTCTCTCCTTTTTCTTTCTCTGATCGCTTTTCGGAAGAAAGTCAGTTTCGTTGTTTTTATGAACAGTTCAAAAGTGCCTTTCCACATTTTCCTTCTTTGGAATAGCAATAATAGATTGACAGATCAGACTTCGATTGTGACATTGTGAGAGAAAAAAATCGTCTTCCAATTCCATATCCAGCTCATACCCTTCCCAAACAATTTTTTTTTAAAATCCCTTCTTTAGTTGATCTAAATTGGAAGGCTAACTAGATCACAGCCAGAGTTTTGCAGTAGCTCACGCGTTTGATCATGCATCCAGGATGACCAGTGTGTTAGAAGACAAGAGATCTCAGACTGCACGCCCTGTCTGTCAATCAAGTGGCAAATGCCATAGGGAGGATACATGATAGACTAACGTTTAAAAAAAAATTTTTTTGAATGCAGAGCAATTTACCTGCACTACCTTTGCGATCTACCACAATTGACGTATTGGGCACCCCTGACTTACAGCATACTTCCTGTCTTTATGGAATTTGCACATTATATTCCTTGCCCATATGGATTTTCCTCCCACGTCCAAAAGATGTAATTGATATTGCATTGATAGGTGGTCTAGATGAACAAGTGTGCCCTGCAATGCACCAGCATCCCACACAAGACTGCATCCTACTTTTATAAGGTTCATAGGGCTAGTATTGTCACCTGTACAGAGTACTGGACTGAGTTGATTTTGTCTGGAAAAACACCCTGTGGATATGGTCAAATAAACAACTTACGGGAGCAATTCACATACCAGTATGGATAGAGGATAGGAGATGTGGGGTTTTCGAAAAGTGGTGGATAGCTTTGGTGCCAATGAAAAGAGTTTTACTAATCCCGAAGACAGTTAATAATGCTGATATTTCATAAGGGAATACTATTGCAATGGAATTCGTAAAGACAGACAATCTGAGCACAAGACAATGCTGACTGCAATGTCCATGCCTGAGGTTTTACTTGCAACTCAGGAGCTATTCAAGAATAGCCCATCACAACATCCAGAATCACTCATCATCACTGGCATTACAAGGGAGGTGGTATAAAGAGTAAATGTTGTGTACACAGTAGGCCTGCATGTTTGATACCAACAGTGAAGGGATCACCTCTTCATGTGGTGGTTTGAGGTGTATTTTTCTACAACCCTTTAAAATAAAACCACACTGCTGGTTTTGGGCTTATGATACGCAAAGTTACCTTAATTCAGTATGGTAGTTTCCTGCACTCCGGTAGGTTGGTCTCGAAGGACACAAGAGATCCATCACCCAGTAACTTTCTCCATATCATGGTATTCTTAGTCACCAGAGTTTGGTCCAGTCATACTACCTACTGAATTCTGTATTGTGGTGGCACATGGAGTACCATCCTTCTGTCTCTCTCTACTATGTGATTTTTTTTTATCACTAACTCTATAGGTGGTTGTAGCCTGGTGTCTCTGGGGTCCATCATCATGTCAAGTATTATTTACCTTTGTTAAGTTTTGTTAGCTTGGAATAAATGTGTAAAAATTAACTCCAGTTTTTGTTGATCAGCCTTCTGCATTAAATATTGTCCAGAATCTTTTTTTTTCATCTCGCCAATCAATAATTTTATTTATGTAAAACCTCCCCCTCCCCCTTTTCATCTCAAAGCACCTTGAGGTACTTTAAAGAAGGAAAGATTTACAATAACTCAGTGTCACATATATTGTGTAATATTTATTTGTGTATTGATTACAACTGAGAGGTACCATTTTTTCAGATAAATGATTTGCCTGTGCAGTAATAGACTTTAAAAATTAATCAATCACTTGTTTAATTTATATAGCACCTTTCACCAGAGAATGCAGAGGTGCTTCACTCAATACTTGTGCCATTGTTCAATCTCATCATATCCTTGAGTAACAAGCACAGAGTTATTTGAAGCAGTATCAAACACATAACAGAACCCTACCTTAGACAGAGTGCCAGTCATTCACTGAGCTCAGATACATGAACATCATACTGTGCCAATTTAAAGTTACCACTTAACCTAACACACACGTCTGTGGGATGTGGCAAGAACCTTAAGTGAACATGTGGAGAACAAACATGCCCTTACAGATAACAATCAGGCTGGAAGTTAAGGCAAAAAACAAAATTCCTAAAGATGTAAAGCAATACAATCAACTGCTGAGTGGTTATTGAGTCTTCAGCCCTGTACAAAAATACAGCAAAGGTGCTTTGAACATATTTTACAAATTTCCAGATTCACAATACCCAATAACTGAGTGAAGGACTTCATATAATTGTTCTGCCTCGAACTTCAGAGATCATCAACAGGCTAGAGACTGAAGAATATTGGAGTCTTGGAGCACACAGAGTGAGAAATTTAGCTTCTGTATGGAAATAGATACACAGGTAAGCTGCCTTTTTGTGGTACACATTGTGTTTTTTTGTATATGATTCAGTAAAGTGCCTGTGTTTTATTAAGGAGTGATTGTACATAGGGCATTTAAATTAATTAATTAAATTAGTCAGTCAGTCAGTCATTGTCCAACCCGCTATATCCTAACACAGGGTCACGGGTGTCCAACACAGGGCACAAGGCAGGAACAAATCCCTGGGCAGGGCACCAGCCCACCGCAGTTAATTAAATTAATTTAGTCCTATATATTTGGAATGTATAAGAATTAGAAATAGGGACTATTTGATGCATCTGTTAATCAGTTACTGCTATGTAACAAGACCTTACCAACGCACCAATAACAACACTAGAATTGGGGCTAACTTTAGTGCAGTTATTTTCTTACATGGGCGGCACCGTGGCACAGTGGGTAGCGCTGCTGCCACGCAGTAAGGAGACTTAAGTTTGCTTCCTGGGTCCTCTCTGCGTGGAGTTTGCATGTTCTCCCTGTCCTCCGGTTTCCTCCCACAGACCAAAGACATGCAGGTTAGGTGCATTGGCAATCCTAAATTGTCCCTAGTGTGTGCTTGCTGTGTGGGTGTGTGTATGTGTGCGCCGTGCCCGGGGATTGGTTCCTGCCTTGTGCCCTGTGCTGGCTGAGATTGGCTCCAGCAGACCCCCGTGACCCTGTGTTAGGATATAGCGGGATGGACAATGACTGACTGACTGACTTAGTCACTTACTCTATGTAACAAAACCTTAACAAAGGCTTTGTTTGTGTTACATGGGAATTGGTGACTAATAAATATATATCTGTCTATAAATATCTAACCCTTAAAGACCCTCTTCTAAAGTATTGCCTTGAAAAATGTATCAAGGCTAGTGCTGGCAAGCATTCAGTACCACAAGGAGTTGGCTTGAGGGTCAAATAAGTGGTCTTACGTAGCATGACCCAAGTAACTGAATAGTTAAACTGTAAAGAGTTAAGCAGCCAATTCAGCTTGAATGACCCACTGAAGTGATAGTAATATACAAACAGTAGAACTGCTACTGGAAGGCGCCTTAGGATCATGTTCACTATGGAGAAGTGTTATATAAAATAAAGGGTGCAACTGCTGCTGCTTTTTATAATCAATTAATTAGGAAAGTAGTCTGGGACAATTGCCAAGTTGCTAACATGTAAAGGGCACAGCCGTCCATTCAGGAATGTTGATTTTATGCTACTGTATATTATGATTGGTATCCAACTTGAAAAGGCCTGTTGATTTTCCATATACTACACAAACTTGCACTTTTACTACTCCTACTATACTTAATTCTTCAACAACACAGCAAAAACAAAGCACAGATTAAAATGATGTGATTCTTAGCTGAAAGTGCAAAAGACCATTTCTCCTGAGACCAACGATTTTCAGGTATGCATTAATTTAAAAAAGGCTTTCAATTAAGTCATATGTTATTGCATCAATTTTATATTGCTGTTGCTAAAGGTCCAGCTGCAGTGTATTTGGGGACAAAACCAAACCTCTGTGTTCTGTGTTCATGGAGCTTACATTTTTTTAAGATAGGATGTTTATTTAGGTAACATTAAAGCATCAGTCTAATTCAAGAATTTGACTCAATAAGTATAAATGCATCAGAAAATGAAGGAGTGATGAAGGTGTAATTTCAGTTGCCATGCAACAGCAATTGTCCTCTGCAGTATTAGGCCTAGTTAAGGGCTTGACTCACTCTCTTAACCTGAAAGAAAATGTATAAGATGTCTTTTATACTGTACAAGAAAATAGTTTTGGGATGTTGTTTACTTGGAAAAGATACTATATATAATTAAGACAATGAGAAAATGATATTTTGGGCTAGGTCAGATTTATTGCCTGTCAGTAGCCCATTTATGAATTCATAGATTCATAGATGTAAGATATCGCCGGCCATTCATCCCGGCCAATACCCCCAGGCCGCCAGATGGAGCTCTCCTGGCAGCATAGAGGTGCCCTGAATGCCAGCAGGGAATCATGGACAGTGGAGTCATAATACACAGCCTTGCTGGATACCATGGGGGCCACCAGAAGTCGCTGCGGGGAGGCCCAGGGATT
Source organism: Polypterus senegalus (assembly GCF_016835505.1). NCBI lineage: Eukaryota > Metazoa > Chordata > Cladistia > Polypteriformes > Polypteridae > Polypterus > Polypterus senegalus. The sequence goes on along the minus strand of NC_053165.1, from coordinate 61,756,548 downwards.
TATATTTTCCGTACAGCCCGGAAGTATTTCCAAGTCACGGGAACGGAAGAAATGATATACTTCCGGGCTGAAGAAAAAAAGATGTTTTTATCTGACCCGGAAGTGATAGAAAATCACATGGACTGAGGGACAAACACTTCCAGGTCAAGTACTATAAAGGACTCTGGGAAATCCCAGACGGACGAGCTGAGTTGGGAGGCAGGGTGGCTAAGCGTCTGGGAGTTTGGAGGATTGTTATTGTGATTGGTTTATTGAGAATTGTGGAGAGGAGCGTGCATTGTTCACTTATTATTATAATAAATAATAATTATTTAGACTTTTACCTGGTGTCTGACGAGTGGTCTGAGGATTCAAGGGAGCAAGAAAGCCCTAATCTGTCACAAGATTAATCCACTTCAAGGTGAAACTGAACTGAAGCCTATCTTGGAAGCGTTGGATGGAAGATAAGAGTGAGGCTTGTGCAATAAGACTTGTTTTTTTCTTTAGATATTTATTATTTGTCCAGCACAAAAATGGTGTCATTGTCTGTGCTGTTTAAAATAAAAAATACTTTTTTCCTGGACACCGACATTTTTTGCATTTCTAGTTTTTATTTTCTTTGTCTGCTCATCATAAAGCTCAATAATTGCTAGACTTTTGGGACTTTTGACATCATGGTAATTATATAATGCAATCTTGTGGTTAAAGAAGTGTGCACGCTTTACTACAAAATAAAGGAAAGACTTTTATAGTTGAAAATTTCAAATTAAAACATAAGTTTTATTTCTTGTGCAAGGATTTAGTAATATTTTTTTAAACTGTCAGTTTGTCTCTTAGCTAATTGTTTTTTGACCTTTCCTATCACTGACTTCCCTTCTATAGCATCCCTTTAATTTTGTTCCACTCAGCTTAAATAAAAGCAGTCTGATAGGACTACATGGATCACAATAGCAGAAATCTACACTGGCCGGGGTATCCATCCATCACAGGCATTCACTCAGATACTCACTCATACTCATAGACATGTATACTGTAGTCAGGTTTTTGGTAAGACAGAGATCAACAGAACATTGAGTGAAAACCACACAAACCACAAAAACCCTGTGACACTATGACTCCAGCCCTGTGACGCTATCCATCCACCAGTCAACACTTTTTTTAACTGTATCCATTTATTTTTTATTGTTGCTTGCTCATTAGAAATAGGGAAGAGTATCAGGAATGTGTCCAATTTTGTGAAGCCATTTGCATTATGTGTTATATATTTATATGTACTATAATGTGGAGGTGTGAAAGAGTAACACTGTGAGAACCAAACTGTCATTCATTGCTGGTGCTTAACTTCTCAGCTGGGCCTTTGAGGCATTTTATTTATTTATTTTTATTCTTCTTTCACCTCAGCTTGAATGCACAATAAGCTGTGGATGCTGCCTGTCTCATTGCCTTTAGCTCCAAAGCGATCTCATCATCTCTCAACTTCTCCTCATAATCTGTTTTTCTCACTCTGTGCTTCTCCTTATAAATCTCAGCCGCCTTGGCAAACTGTCATAAATCATTTCCTGCCTTACCACCCCGGCATGCACTTAAAATTTTGTAGAAGTAACAACAAAAAAAAAAGTCTTTATGAAAAAGATATTTCTGGTAATGCGGCAGAGGTAATAACCAGAGGGCTCTAGGGAGAATGGTATATCACAGTATCCGACAGTAGATAAGGCAGGTGTGTTGAGTTGAAGAGTTTCATAAACATGACATCGAAGGGGTCATCAGTGAATTCTCATGTGAACAAAGCCAGAGGAGCAGCTCTCTGCTCTGCCTTTAGGATATTACCTTTAGGGTTTCCACTAGAGGGTGCTCTTTATGTCATTTACCCTCAGTAAAGTGTAAAGAGGGATTGTGGTAAAATATGTGCAAAAGGTATTATAAGAGGTATTATATCAAATGCATATTTATTGGTAGACAGTATTTTTATGTGTTTACTCCCTGAAATACTTTGTGATCCTTCCTTCTTAACACCAAATTTACAAAAGACTTACTGTATTATCATTTGGACTATGGGATAGTGTCCACGACAGAAAGGTGCTTTATAAAATAAAAGTTATTTGTATGTTAATGTTCTGGGATGTACTAATAGTAAATTGTTCTGTGTGGCCTTTTAAATTGTCAATGCTTGATTTACTGGTGTTCACTGAGAAAAGGTGCGCTATAAAATAAAGATTAATAAGGTTAAAGTGCATTAGATTGAATCAGAAACTTTGTGGGTACAGGGCATCAGAACAAGAGGCTTGGAGTTAAGTTCCCGAGTTAAGTTCACTCATTATTATGCATAATCTTAATATTAGATCAAAAATCATTCCAGTCCAGTGTTCTTTAACACTACTTTAATTTAACGCCCTTAGCTGTGGTGTATGCATTTCTAGGGAAATCTACAATTTAAACGGCAGAGATGAAGCCTGTTGTTCATATCTACTTTATGGAACACGTGAATGTGTGATGATATCTGAGCAAACCAACAAGAATACCCTGGGGTGGGACAAAAGCAGACTTACATGTAGAACTATTACCCACTTCAATGAGCATCCATTTGCCTGGTCCAGCCTCTTCATTCACTATCACTGACAGCAGTCTGGTATGAACCTGCAGCTCCTGGGCTAAAGATAGCATTCTTCAATCTGCACTTGGTGCCTTGGGTTTGTTCTAGTTTGTGAGTTTCTCTCCCTCTCTCTTTCTTTTTTGTTTTGTTCTTCCCCCTCAGTTGTTGTCTGTGGGTTTGTTGTTTTTTCTTTGTCTAGTGTTTGACAACCACTTAATCTTCTTGTCATTCTGAATGGGTCACACAATGAATGCTCACTCAAACAAAAAGAGAGAGAGAGAGAGAGAGAGAGCAAGCAATATCCATGTGGAATCCTGATTATCCTTTCCGCATCGGCTGGAGTTTGCCTACTAACACTTAATGGAACATGGATGCTGTGGCCTCGGCAGCTTTCTTCTGAGTTGCAGACCGTTCTTCGTATCAAAGCTTGACAGACTGCTTCCCAAGGCTGCTCCCAGGGGGTCCTCCTCATTTATAGAAGCTAAAGTGTGAAATAGCAGCCTATGCACTTGTAATAAATCATTTGGTTCATTTCAATTGCTTGCTCTGCCTCCACCTTGTCTTTTCAGAATCACACAGCTCCTATTTTCCATATAGCATCTTTCAAGTTCAAGCTATTTTCTAAAAGTTTGCATTACATTTTTTTTACGTTCAGAAGCAGCTTTACTGCAGATATGCACACTTTAATTTTTATAGTGCCTTACTATTGGCAATTTCAAAGTATACACTACTGTATTGCACAATGGTATTATTAGTTCCAGAGTACTGGCAGATGAAATGACTTGCATACGGTCACCAGTGAAGTGGGAACTGAGCTGAGTAATTTACAGTCATATCTGCTAAGCCACACTACACTATTTAAACTGTGGTACATTAATGAACTGTTAATTAATCCCAAGGATCAAGTACTTCAGGTACAAAACTATAAACCAAAATGTTAAAAATACAGCCCTCATGATGCATGTCACCAAATGAGTCACTTCATTTGCCAGTGCTACAGTTGTAGAAGTACAGGGATAGATGATTACATTATGTGCTTGAAAGTAGTTTGGATGAAACATAACATTTAATGCATTACATTACAAACCAGCATAATCCAATTCAGGTACAAGATGGGCTGGAGCAATTCTGACACAAATTGGCACAAGGCTGGAAACAGCCTTGAATGGACTACCAGTCCATAGCAAGGCCATATTTTACTAAAACGATATGCTAAATAAATTATGTAATAGATATTCAGAGCTTGTTTTTACATTGCAAGAAGCCAAAAGTTGTCCCAGCTGAATTTTACTTATTCATATAACAGACATTCATATTTGCCAATGAAGCTACCATAAATGTCTTTTGTATACATGAGAACAAGCAAATGGATGAATTGACAGCTGTAAATTAGCTTGGCATGAGTGAATGTCTCCTGCGAGGCACAGAAACTCCATTCAAAGATATCAGACATTCCCATTGCCAATAATTTTTCAAATATCCTATGAAACTTAAAATAACAACAAAAATGGTCAAAAGAGAAATACTGTGCAAGATGGCCAAAGTAAAGAGTTCAAACACCATATTTTTGGGCTAAAGTAGCTCTAAATATTATAGACAGGAAGGCAGCATAATTACATAGATGTATGTGAGTGAATAACACCAGGAAGGATAAAGAAAAGTGTGATAATTTAAATTGGGTATGATTTCTAAATTTAAAAAAATATTTACTAATGGATGTAACTTCTTCTTCTTCTTCTTTTGGCTGCTTCCGCTAGGGGTTACCACAGTGGATTGTCCTGTTTCATAACTTCCTGTCCTCTACATCTTCCTCTGTCACACCATTCACCTGTACTTCCTCTAGCAACACATCCATAAACCTTCTCTTAGGCCTTCCTCTCTTCCTCTTGCCTGGCAGCTCTATTTTTAACATCCTTTTCCCAATATACTCAGCATCTCTCCTCTGCACATGTCCAAACCTATGCAATCTCGCCTCTCTGACTTTGTCTCCAAACCATCCAACCTAAACTGACCCTCTAATGTCCTCATTTCTAATCCTGTCTATCCTCGTCACACCCAATGCAAATCTTAGCATATTTAACTTTGCCGCCTCCAGCTCTGTCTCCTGCTTTCTGGTCAGTGCCACCATCTCCAACCCATATAACAAAGCTCGTCTCACTACCATCCTGTAGATCTTCCCTTTCACTCTTGCTGATAATTGTCTGTCACAAATTACTCCTGACAACTCAGCCCATTCCACCCTGCCTGAACTCTCTTTTCATCTCTCTTCCACAATCCCCATTACTCTGTACTGTTGATCCCAAGTATTTAAACTCCTCCACCTTTGTCAACTCTACTCCCTGCATTCTCACCATTCCACTGACCTCCCTCTAATTCATACACATGTATTCTGTATTTTTCCTACTGACCTTCATTCCTCTAATCTCTAGGGCATATCTTCACCTCTCCAGGGTCTCCTCATCCTGCTCCCTACTATCGCTACAGATCACAATGTCATCAGCAAACATCATAGTCCAAGTGGACTCTTGTCTAATCTCATCTGTCAATCTGTCCATTACTATTGCAAATAATAAAGGGCTCAGAGCCAATCCCTGATGTAATCCCACCTCCACCTTGAATGTATCCATCACTCCTACCGCAGACCTCACCATGGTCACACTTCCCTTGTACATATCTTGTACAACTCTTACATACTTTTCTGCCACTCCCAACTTGCTCATACAATACCACAGCTCCTCTCAAGGCACCCTGTCAGATGTTTTCTCCAAGTCCACAAAGGCACAATGCAACTCCTTTTAGCCTTCTTTATACTTCTCCATCAACATCCTCAGAGCAAACATCACATCTGTGGTGCTCTTTCTTGGCATGAAACCATACTGCTGCTCACTAATCATCACCTCCCTTCTTAACTGAGCTTCCACTACTCTTTCCCATAACTTCATGCTGTGGCTCATCAATTTTATCCCCCTGTAGATGCTACAGTCCTGCACATTCCAATTATTCTTAAATATCAGCACCAGTACACTTCTTCTCCACTCCTCAGGCATCCTCTTACTTTCCAAGATCCCATTCAACAATCTGGTTAAAAACTCCACTGCCATTTCTCCTAAACACCTCCAAGCTTCCACAGGTATGTCATCTGGACCAATGGCCTTTTCATTTTTCATCCTTTTCATAGCTGTCCTTACTTCCTCCTTGCTAATTTGTTGCACTTCCTGATTCATTATCTCCACATCATCCAACCTCTTCTCTCTCTGTCTTGTTCTCTTCATTCATCAGCATCTCAAAATACTCTTTCCATCTGCTCAACACACTCTCCTCACTTGTGAGTACATTTCCATCTTTATCCTTTATCATCCTAACCTGCTGCACATCTTCCCCAGCTCGGTCCCTCTGTCTAGCCAATCAATACAGGTCCTTTTCTCCCTCCATAGTGTCCAACCTCTCATAGAACTCAACATATGCCTTTTCTTTAGCCTTTGCCGCCTCTCTCTTTACCTTGCATCTTATCTCCTTGTATTCTTGTCTACTTTCTGCATCTCTCTGACTATCCCACTTCTTCTTCACCATCCTCTTCCTCTGTATACTCTCCTGTACTTCCCCATTCCACCACCAGGTTTCCTTTTCCTCCTTCCTCTGTCCAGATGTCATGCCAAGCACCCTTCTTGCTGTCACCCTTACTACTTCTGCTGTAGTTGTCTAGCTGTCTGGTAACTCTTCATTGCCACCCAGTGCCCGTCTTAATTCCTCCCTAAACTCAACCTTGCAGTCTTCCTTTTTCAACTTCCACCATTTGGTCCTTAGCTCTGCCCTCACTCTCCTCCTCTTCTTGATCTCCAATGTCATCCAACAGACCACCATCATAGGCTGTCTAACTACACTTTCCCCTGCCGCCACCTTGCAGTCTTTAATCTCCTTCAGATCAACTCTTCTGAATAGGATATAATCTAACTGTGTGCATCTTCCTCCACTCTTGTACGTCACCCTATGTTCCTCCCTCTTCTTAAAATACGTATTCACCACAGCCATGTCCATCCTTTTTGCAAAATCCACTATCATCTGACCTTCTTTATTCCTCTCCTTGACACCATACCTACCCATAACCTCCTCGTCTCCTCTGTTCCCTTCACCAACATGTCCACTGAAATCTGCTACAATCACCACTTTCTGTCCCTTGGGTACACTGTCCATCACTTCATCCAACTCAATCCAGAAATCGTCTTTTCTCATCCATCACACAAATAACTTGTGGTGCATATGCACTAACAACATTCATCATCACACCTCTAATTTACAGCTTCATAATCATTACTCTGTCTGACAGTCTTTTCACTTCCAAAACACTCTTGACATACTGTTCCTTCAAAATAACCCCTACCCCATTTCTCCTCCCATCCACACCATGGTAGAATCATTTGAATCCACCCCCGATCCACCTGGCCTTACTCCCCTTCCATTTAGTCTCTTGCACACACAATATATCAGCCTTCCTTCTCTCCATCCTATCATCTAACTCTGTCTCCTTACCAATCATACTGCCAAAATGCTAAGTTCCTACCCTCAGTTCCACTCTCTTTACCTTCCCCCTCCCCTCTTTCCTCCGGACACATCTCCCCGCTCTTCTTCTCCTTCTTTGGCTAACAGTAGCCCAATTTCTGCCAGCACCCTGTTGGCTAACAGTACTGCTGGCGGTCGTTGTTAACCCGGGACTCAACCAATCCAGTATGGAAATCTGTATTGTTGTCCGCATGTTGATCTGGCAAAATTTGACACCGCCTGCTCTTCCAGACGTAACCCTCCCCATTTATCCAGGCTTAGGACTGGCACGAAGAAACACACTGGTCTGTGCATCCCCTGTGGCTGGGTTTACTTATGGAAGTAACTAAAATGGGAAAAATATTAGAAATCTTGAGCCAGAAATTTAGTGCTGCACCTGAATGTCATTAAGGTTCCAGTTTAGTTATAAGATCACAATATGTTTTTCATTAGTTTTCTAAGCCAGGGTGGCTGTTTTACGATTAGCTTTTCTTTCTTTATTCAATCCACTCCATCAATCCAGTTCTTTGTTTACAGGAGCAGGAGACCAGATGCATTGAGTGCAAAATAGAAACCTGCCCTGGATGGTGTACTTGTTTTTCGCAGGACACATCCACATTCACATTAACCTGGTATATTTACAGTTTCCAATTCATCTAACCTACACAAGGAAGGAAGAATACACTGAAAAAAGTTTACACAGATGCAGGGATAATGTACAAAATCCGCAAAGACAGTGAGTAGGGAAGAACATGACAGCAGTCTGTTGAAGTTAAGAGCACCAGCCTTTCACTTGTGAATCTTCCTGGCAGATTTAAATTTTCCACATGTCTACATGCCTATACAATACAGAAAAAATGGATATGCTCCATGCACTTTATTTTCCCAACACAAAGTTGTGATTTTATCAGTAAAATATTGCAAAGTAATATTTTATTATTTGAAAAAAGAAGAGCTATATATTGATGTAAATATTCTTCACCCACTGTACTGCAGTGGACGCACAAACATTCACAAAAATGCAAAACTGGTAATTTCTGTAGAGCGAAATCTACTCAAACAATTATGCTCAAAACCAATGTTTCATTATTAAGTTATCAGTTTAAGAGCTTATATCCTGATACACACAGACAATTGCAAAAGGTGAGCAAAACAAGACAAACATGCCACAGTGAAAACTTCTAACATAGAGTTACAATAACTTACAAAACAAAAAAAAAAGAAGAGCAGCGACAGCAGAAAATTTGTTTGGATGTCAACAGAATCTCTATATCATAGATGTATTCAATGGCGAGGAACCTGCTTGACGTGTGTTTTGAGTTCAAACAACAAAAAATGAATGCTGTCCTGCCTATTTATTGGTATATAGGGTTCTTATTGTCATCCATACAGAATACCCTGAAATTCTTAATTCCATGTACTAATCAACATGCCACTCTCTGGTGTAATGATTAGTCAATAAAACTACCGTATCTTGAAACATATCTCTTCACTATTTGAAAAAACTATATTATCTTGAAAAGTATGTCTGACTTACCTGAAAAAGTTTTAATAAGAGAATGTGAGAGATGCAGCGTACGGAAAAGAGAAAGACATTTCAAACACTTGGATACTTGGAGGTGAAAAAGCAAAGGTACTAAAAGCCCAATATGGGATTTATCATTTCTATAAATTGCCTGATATAAGACTGCAATCTGGTGATTGAGCTACTTTGGCTAAAATAAGACCATACTTACACAAACAATGAGTATATTGTATAAGTCTGTAATTAAAATGACTGGTGCGATGGACAGTACTACTTAGAAAATGAACTCTCTCTGTGTATAACAAAGGGAACTTTCTGGTCTTCCCTGATGCTTACACTTGCCAGATGAAAATACAGGGTAGCTAAATTTACCTCAATTCTGTATTTATTGAATTCTTCCCATTATCACACCCTAGTAATAAAAATAAAACCTAGTACAGAAGTATTTATGGTTATATTACATAGACTATTTCCAGGGTTTTGGAACCAAGTGCAAAGCTCAAGCCCAGCTCAATAATGGCAAGCACGATCACCAAGGAATCATCAAGCTATCTAAATGTGTTTAGATGTTTCTAATGTTTCTACACACATTTTACATCACCTCAGACAATAAACACCTCAGTGGTGTTATGACAATCATGGAAAGAAGGACCAAAGAGGAGCATGATACAAACTTCTGCTGCTTGTTACAACAGTATATGTATATACGGTAAACAGTATATGTATGGAGTCAAACAGATCCCAAAAGAGGACCATAGGCACCAATGTAAAAACTGACAGCATGCATGGACCTCTTCATAGAGCTACAGTAATCACTGGCAAAAGTTTTGAACTAAATGAACTATTGGAACTTTTGGTCCTATTAACAGTAGTAAGTAAGGAATCAAACACACCCCTAAATATAGGACACCTGCATAGTCAGTTACTTTGGACACTGATTTACAGTTACTGTTATCATGATGTCAGTTACTACCATAAAGACAAGCACTAATTTGAAACAGTGATAGGAATGCTAAACCTCTTGACATTCATATTTAAAAAGTATAAAGTGATTTTTATCTAAAATGTGTTACACTAATTGAAGGTCAAAAAGGTGAAAACCTAATTTTAAGGTCCAATGATTAACCTTTTATGACCTCAATAAGGAATTATGACTTAAAATAAGTATATCATATTTTGGTGTTACGTTCTTCATAAATACTAAAATGAACTATGCTCAGATTGAGTATTATACCAGTACATCAAGGACTGTCATTTTTTTCTGGAAAATGACCACCATCGCCTTGAGTCCATCATGTATTCATTTGCATTTAGAATGCTTTTCAGAATGTAGTTAACCAGGGACAATTAGGATTTAAGCTTAAAACCATCCTGTAAATATATATTTTGTACATATTGCATAAAGTTTCTCTGTCCATGTTTTCTGTTTATGGTGCATTTCATTTTTTATAGTATATATGCAATTACTGTATAACATGCTGGGTGCATAACTAGAAATGTGCTTAATAAGAATATATTGAAATTTAAATCAAAATCATGTGCAAACTACCAACAATCATCCTTCCACGAACACCAGTAATGCTCACTAGCTTTATAAATACCATCTCATACTCATTTACTCAAAGGACAAAGACATTTCTGTTTCCATCATGCTACCCAAGTATCACTGTCACCCCAGACAGCAGAAGGAGGCATGTACCATATACATCTGTCTTTTTGTGGGTGATAAAAACTGAAGAAATCCATGCATGAAGTGAGAAAAAGTAGGGTGTTCAGTAAAACCACACAGAATAAGATTTACTTTTGCTGAGGGGAGATTAGGCCAGGGCATAAATTTGGAAATGGAGACTCAGGGAATTGTAGATGAATGACATCTTCTATAAACTTGTGCATTTTTAAATTATTTTCACTTTGCTCCAAGCAGAGATTATATCATAAAATCATCTGTAGTTATCTGGGTAAGGAAAAGTAAAAACAAGTGACACTACTGTATGTTCCACTTGTCCACTATTAGCATTAAGATTGCTAGCAGATCATTAAAGATGGTGGTAGCACGTTCACCTGGAATAAGAAACACTATTACATCATGGTCAGAAAGTATGAAGTGGAGAAAGACGGTGTTCTCTGGAAATGGCACACCTTAAACTGTTTCCTTTACATGCATGAGACCCTTGCTAATGCATGTGAATTAAATCACACTCAACAAGCCCACATTACCTACAAAGTAACAGTCCTAATGTATGTAAATATTTCATAGTTTGTGATGCAAAAGGCCAGAGTCATTCATAAATGTCACCACTTGGCATCCACTCAGTCAACACTTAGCGTCCTTGTCATATCCAAATTGCAGACAGGCAGGTGTATCACATGTGAGCTGTGACTGTGAATGACATGACAACACTTGACCCTATAAAATAGTCAGGTTAGGCAGACTCAACTGGAATCTTACCATGTAGACTTCTACAACATCACAGTAGAAGGTGAGGCACTTAAAGGGAGATTAGGGCTGCCTGAAGTCGAATGTTAAAGGGTGAAAACATTACATAGTTTTTTTCTAATAAAGAGGGTGATCTGCCATTAACATGTAAATGGGGCATCACAACACTGTAGGACACCATTCAGCCACAAATATTATATTATGAATTTGAAAAGTACAGGTGGGTCAGGGGTTTATAAATGTGAATGTACAGCAGTAGCCTGTATATAATCAGATTATGTTCAATGAATAGCTCTGTATTTACTAGATCATTATTTTTAGAGTCATTATTTGTACATGGCATACACAACAAAGCAATATATAAGCAGTTTAATTCTATATTGGTTTCTCAGTATGTAAAAGTGCTAGTATTTAATTATTATATTTTTAGAATTACAAAAGAATTACATAATTATAAATGAACCAGATTAGTTATTCTCTAAGTATTGCATTCTTTATACTGTAAATATTTTCTTGCAATGAAATATTCTCCCAGTTTTTTTCCCTCTGCTATTTGCCAATGTGTAAGAGGAAGCAGGTGTCCCTCTTGTGATCACTAGAATTCTTCCTAAGATAATTTTAGTTTCACTAGCTGAATAGCAAATTAAACAACACTTCTTCCTTCATGAACATCAGATAAGAGAAAATGATAGAAATGATGTATTTACTATATAACATATGAAACATTGTTAGTATTTTGTTCTTTAAAACATGTATTCCCATTTAAAAAAAATGTAATCTATTTCTATGTCAGGTATAAAAATTTACATTTTGGAAAGTGGAAAGGGTTATATGTAAATCCTTTTTGATGTCCTGAAAATATTACTCTCTCTATATACCACTGGTTCCTGCACTCAGTTTGGGTCAAATGAGTAGTTCATAAATTTATACTTTCTAACAAGTATCTCACAAAAAGTGCTTCTTCGGCTTTGTAGGTAATATGTAGTACTAGGGTGTTGTACCGTGTTAGCCATTATGAATGTAGATTACATCTTGCCTGAAGAAGGGGCCTGTTGCCTTGAAAACTTGCATATTGTAGTCTTTTTAGTTAGCCAATAAAAGGTGTCATTTTGCTTGACTTTTCACTAAGTGAAATGTCAAAGTTATCTAGCTATGTAGCAGTATAGATAGATAGATAGATAGATAGATAGATAGATAGATAGATAGATAGATAGATAGATAGATAGATAGATAGATAGATAGATGGATAGATACTTTATTAATCCCAAGGGGAAATTCACATAATCCAGCAGCAGTATACTGATACAAAAAAACAATATTAAATTAAAGAGTAATAAAAATGCATGTAAAAGCAGACAATAACTTTGAATAATGTTAGCATTTACTCCCCTGGGTGGAATTGAAGAGTCGCATAGTGTGGGGGAGGAACAATCTCCTCAGTCTGTCAGTGGAGCAAGACAGTGACAAAAATCTGTCACTGAAGCTACTCCTCTGCCTGGAGATGACACTGTTCAGTGGATGCAGTGAATTCTCCATGACTGACAGGAGTTTGCTTAGCGCCTGTCACTCTGCTACAGATGTTAAACTGTCCAGCTTTATTCCTACAATACAGCCTGCCTTCCTAACAAGTTTGTCCAGGCGTGAGACGTCCTTCTTCTTTATGCTGCCTCCCCAGCACACAACCACGTAGAAGAGGGCTCTCACCACTAACATTAGACAGATAGATAGATAGATAGATAGATAGATAGATAGATAGATAGATAGATAGATAGATAGATAGATACTACATAATGGATATACTGTAGTGTGTAAAGCATGACCACCCATGGCTGGGGGCACTGATTCAAACACCCCACAATCACTTGTACCAGGCCAGCTTAGGACTGCCAATCATCCAAAATCTGCACATCACTGGGATGTGTGATGAAACTATACCAGAGAGAGATTTAAACCTATGTTTCAGAAGCTGTGAGGAAGTAGCACTATAGTGCAGCCTCAGGCAAAGGTCAATGTTATTTATTATCTCACAAAGTTTTTAATGTTATATAATAATTGAATTTATATATTCAAGCCATCTGACAGTAGATATCTACAGTTGTCTTTGGAAGGCTCCATATTGCTCACCACATACAGTACAGGTAAGAAGTCATGCGTGTGTCCATTAAATTATATTCTTTTGTTTTTGTTATTTTTTTATTTTAAACAGTGTGTATCCCCCAAGTTCCTGTTCGGTCCCTACCCCTGACTTATGTTATGGATCTAATCAAGAGATGTACCCTACCCAGCACTCATTTAAGAAATATTTGATTTGTTACTCACATAGGATGAAAGCTTTATATAAATAAATACATAGCCATGTAAACAGTTGGATGCACCTTTAAGGCAGATGACCCCACTTCTAAGATATGGGCAGCAGAACTCATGGTCACTTTTCACTGTACAGTGCCTTACAGCTTAATTTTTAGGATTTATTTTCATCTTGGATCCTTTGTGTAAAATGAAGCCCCTTGTTACAAATGCTGCTGTGTCCAATTTCCCTTGATGCTTCAACCAAAAATAATATATGAGCGCTCCTGTGTCATTCTTATCATTTGTTCCCTTTCTAAACTGCCATCTAAAACCATTACCATGGCAACTTGTGCAGGTGAGACTCATTAAAGTTAATCCACTAATTGCTAAATACCTCAACAATTGGTTCTAATTACTTTGGGGACACGCTTAACCTCTCATTTGGTATGCGCGGCCGGTTTTACTGCTCACACAGCGACAATCCTGGTAATTTACAGCAACGCGTTTAAAAAGGCCCCACTCTGATCCTGTGCATAGGTGCCTTTATATCTCCTTATCTCCTGCTATTATTAACTGAGGGACAGGTTGCCATGACAATTAATCATCCAATCTTTCCTCAGCAACTTTGACCACAAACGCTGCCTGCTGCCTTGGACTCTTTTATCAAAGGCCAGGAGAGTTTGAAATGAGAGTCATTCATTCAGGGGCCTATCTTGCTTTATTTAGTCTGTCCACTTTAACACCAAAAATGAGTTGTTCAAGTGTTGTGTTTTTTATTTGTTGTTTTTCTTTATTTTTGGTAGCTGTACTGGATAAATAGCTGCCTTAAACCTCACTGTGTTTATCTGCTTCATCAAAAGTTCATGGTTGATTTGTTCTAAAAGGGTTCATGATTTACCTGGCCTTTATGTCAGGGTTAGAAATTCACAGATCACAAAAGGACTGCATGATAACATGCAGTGAATACACTTGACTTGAGAATTCCTAGTTTTCCTACTCTTTCTCTGTAAGTTTAGCATTCATTTGCTCAAAGGTTGATGCACTTGCTCCTTCCTGAGCAGCTCTTGTTTTCTCCACCCTAGCGGCCCGCTTCTTCACTTCTTTCATCGGCATCTTTTCTCGTTAAAAAGTCAGTGTTTGTGTTGCAATTACTTAGTATGTTTTCCTGAATTTTTCACTTAGATTGGCACTTGAGTCTTCAATCTGCCTCAAGGATCATTTAAGATATGAAGTGGTAGGGGAACTGATGGCGAAGGTGGTAGGCATGAGAACGGTGCCTGTACGCATGTGCCGCACTACTGAGAGTTCATTCTACAATAAAATAAAAATAAAAAGAGGAATAATGTTGGAGGTCAATCATCACCCCAAAAGCGGATAGTAGACGTCATGTAGTATATGTGTATCAAATTTCAGGTCAATAGGTCAAACAGTTTGTGAGCTACAGGTGATTTAATATCCTGGACAGACAAACAAACAGCCACGGTAGTGTATTATACATAAAGATGCTCAGATTTGTGAGCCAACTTCTTTGTGGTTCATGTTATCAGGTATATAACAATAGCCATTTATGGCCTTGTAAAGGTGCTGGTCAAACATTTTCTTATTTGTAATTCTTTCTTAAGAGAGATAATGGTGCTTTGCTATCATAAAGAACAAGTTGAAGGGAAGTGGTTTGTTATGATATGAAAGAGGTTAAAGATTATCATTTCCTGGAATGTTTAGTGCACTTTACTGCTGTCCTTAGTAGCTACAGCCACCATATTCTTAATAGTCTTTGTGATTTGTAAAGAAGACTATCAAAATCACTACAAAAAGTAAGAAGAATTTCTAAACCACCTTATAGGTACTGAAGGACAGCTAACCAGTTTGTTCATATCCTGTACATGATTTCAGGGAGGCAATGCTCCTGAGTGAGAATGGAGTACGTCCCTGACTTGGATTTGCATCATCGACTTTTTATGAACAGGTCTGCTCTGCCTGCTGTGTTAAAATGTTTTTCCGCCTTGGACCCCTGTCCACTTAACCACATTTTAATTTTAAAATCACAATTATTAGTCTTAGTTTTTGCCTCTTGTCCACACTACCCTGATATTTACAACTCTCGAAAACTGAGGCTTCTGAACATTCTCTCCTCAGCCATATATTTCTGAAAATGCAGCCTCAGCATTGTAATGAGGATGGGTGAAAACGCAGATTTCTGAAAACTAATTGCACTCTGATTGGCTCATGCTCATTATGTGGTGTTTCCCTGATTGGATCCTGCTCATTACAATGTCTCATTCCCTGGGAAATTCTGTTTTAAATCCTATTTATAGTAATGATATACTATTTTGCTTTTTAATTTTGTCCTGTTGAGCCAGGGAGAATTTAACTTAAGGCTGTGTTTCTCCAGTTCAAGTTCCTTTCTGGCCTCCTTTGTCTACTAGCTTGACATATCCCTCTGGTTACTGAGATCTTCAATTAAACTGTACTCTAAATTAACAAGACATGACTTTTAAATTGCTTTTGATAAACTTTCTGCATGAGTTGTTACCAAAATGACAAAAATGGCATCAGTCAAAGGTACAACTGAACATGACACAGAAGGAGAGGTGTGGGAAACTAACACTTCAAACTAAGCAGAGACCTATGGTATGGAATACTTTGCTGCTACAGGCTGTGTTCATGAAGCAAATATTTCAAGTGTGAAAGAAAGACAGTTAAAGTAAGTGACAAATAAACGGGAGGCCAGCAGAGACATTTTACATTAGAAAGAAAGGCTAATACTACCCAAACATTGACTAGGCAGCTCTAAATCTGCCACAGGGTTATTGTACCTTAACAAACAGTCACTCTTGGGTGTAGCTCCTCCTCCATGTGCTAAATGCCACTGTCAAGTAGTGGTCTTAGAAGTTAACTGGATGATTCCCCTTTGAGGTTTGCCTTCCACGGGCCTTTTTGGTGTAGAATTTGGGATAAAATGGAGGTAAAAACTCCAGAAGTGGATGAAGAATGGAGATTTTTAGGGTAATCAGTGAAGTGTAACTTGGAAAATAAACTAATAAATACATGAATAAACCATTAAAGCCCAGAATGGTTTGACACCATATTATACCAATGAGCTATTAAACCTTTACTTTAAAGTGCATATCAATGTGAACCTGTCAATTCTGGAAAGTGTCGTATAGCTTAGCATCATGAGCATTTGACTGAAACATAATGTCTCTCATAACAATAGATGGGTTTGTAAACTCTGTTATGAGAATTTTTCAATTACACAAGGTAGACATTTCAAGGTACAGTAATTGCACTCACTAATGCATGTTCACCAACAGACACAAGTATACTGCTCAAAGAAATTAAAGGAACACTTTTAATTAGAGTATAGCATCAAGTCAATGAAACTTCTCTGCTATCGATGTGGTCAATTAAGTAGCAGAGGGGGATGTTAATCAGTTTCAGCTGCTTTGGTGTTCATGAAATTACCAACAGTTGCTCTAGAGAGGCAACAATGAGACGACCTCCAAAACAGGAATGGTTTAACAGGTCACTGACATTTTTCTCCTCTTTACCTTTTCTGACTGTTTTTTCACTGCTTTTGCTTTTGGCTATGGTCAGTGTCACTACTGGTAGCATAAGGCGATACCTGGACCCTGCAGAAGTTGTACAGGTAGTCCAACTTCTCCAGGATGGCACATCACTACATGCCATTTCCAGAAGGTTTGCTGTGTCTCCCAGCGCAGTCTCAAGGGCATGGAGGAGATTCCAGTAGACAGACAGTTACTGTAAGAGAGCTGGACAATGCTGTAGAAGGTCCTAACCCATCAGCAGGGCTGGTATCTGCTCCTTTGGGCAAGGAGGAACAGGATGAGCACTGGCAAAGCCCTACAAAATGGCCTCCAGCAGACCACTGGTGTGAATGTCTCTGACCAAACAATCAGAAACAGACTTCATGAGGGTGGCCTAAGGGCCTGATGTCCTCTAGTGGGCCCTGTGGAGCTCAAGTGGCATTTGCTATAGAATACCAGAATTGGCAGGTCCACCACTGGCGCCATGTGCTTTTCACAGATGAGAGCAGGTTCAACCTGAGCACATGTGACAGACGTGAAGGGGTCTGGAGAAGCAATTGAGAATGTTATGTTGCCTGTAACATCATTCAGCATGACCAGTTTGGTGGGGGGTCAGTGAAAGTCTGGGGAGGCATATCCATGGAGGGACGCACAGACCTCTACAGGCTAGACAACGGCACCTTGACTGTCATTAGGTATCGGGATGAAATCCTTGGACCCATTGTCAGACCCTATGCTGGTGCAGTGGGTCCTGGGTTTCTCCTGGTGCATGACAATGCCTGGCCTCATGTGACGAGAGTATACAGGCAGTTCCTGGAGGATGAAGTAATTGATACAATTGACTAGCCCCCACCCTTGCCTGACCTAATTCAATAGAGCACATGTGGGACACTGTTTCAGTCCATCTGACACCACCAGGTTACACCTCAGACTGCCCAGGAGCTCAGTGATGCCCTGGTCCAGATCAGGGAGGAGGTCCCCCAGGACACCATCCATCGTCTCATTAGGAGCATGCAACCCCGACATCGTTAGGCATGCATACAAGCATGTGGGGGCCATACAAACTACTGAGTACGATTTGGAGATGCTGTAATGAAATTTTGGTAAGATGGACTAGCCTGCCGCATCATTGTTTCACCTTTTATTTTCGGGGTGTCTTTGAATTCAGCCCTCTGTAGATTGATAATTTTCATTTCCATCAAACGACGTGGTATCCTTTTGTTCCTAACACATTACCCAGTCCATATCAGTAGAGATATCCAGCAGGATTTTTTTACCATTGAGATCTGATGTGTTTTCAAAGTGTTCCTTTAAATATTTTGAGCAGTTTATAAAGTTCACCTGAACATTGTGCTTGTGACAATAATAAACCTATAACCTTCAGAATGTATTAAATATGAAGTTAAGGTAGTTCTTCTTTATCGAAGTTAAAGATATTGTAATATAAAATAAAATGTATTAAATCCTCAAAGCATATGGTATAGTAAGGTGAACTTGCAGATCTTCAGATTACAGTAGTCAAAGGCCTTTTATGCAACTTTCATGACTTTCTCTCCTCCTCCCTTTGACTCTGCCCCAACCCAGAGATGTCATGTGTAAATATCATCAATAACATAAAGGGGCCTCCCTTGTAAATGTTGCTGAAGTAAATTACAATAACTTCTCTGGAATAGTTCCCTTATTAATGTCCCATGTTTTATGTGTAAAGGTGACATCTTATACCCACAGTTGTTTCTCTTTTGGTGTGCCCAAGACAAGACACAATATTAAGAGTGACTGCGCCTTTGCTAAAATGGTCCCTTTTTGAATTTTTTTGTGCTCATAAGCATCACATGCGCTCAATCAAGTTCAATCAATTCTCTTGCTTTAGGGTTGATTAAACTCATACCTTTTCAGATTGCTTTTTATTGACTTTTGTATTTCATATTTTTCTGTATCATCATCCATTAAGGTCTCACTATTTCATGTTTCTATGAATGGTGTCTGGTTTCTTTCTGTTCATATTTCTGGCTTCATGTCTATTGTACTTTTCCTTATAAATAAAATTGACTATTGCAATTGATAGCTTCAGCTACTCACCTTTGAATCCTGAACACTAAAAACTATTTCACTAAACCTAGCCTGCATCACTTATAATGTGCTTAAAGCTGGGCCTTAATACAAATCATTTAATTCTTTGCTTAGTTCATATGTTCTGGATTGATTTACAGTGTATGCAGGATAATTTAAACAATCATAATGATGCTAAAAACAACATGACAAATTACAATATTAAATAAGTCAACATTGTAACATGTCACTAAGTGGTCCAAACAATACAATAAAACCTGAACAAATGTGCCCCCCCCCCCTTCAAGGTGAGGGTCTACAAACTTATATAGGTTTCAATAAGTTTTCCATGTGAGAGACATAACAGTTTTGAAGCATGTAACATAAACACATTTTTCTGATACATACTATTTCCAGTGCTCTAGGAAGGACAATTAAACTAAAGTAATATTAAACCATTCAGCACAGCAATTACTCTTATGGTGTGATAAAAATGTCCATTAAGAACTCAAATTTTGATTTTGATAAGCAATGAATTACAAACTGCACAAAAGCAGTGCACAAAAATGAAAAAAAAGATATTACAATTCTAAAGATATAATTTACAAATTTGCGACATGTCTACATAAGAACCACATGATTAACTGTCAAATACTGACAGGCAACACTTGTTTAACCCTGTTATTTCTATTTAGTTTAAATGGAGACACAAGGGTGGATTAGGTAGGCTTATAACAACAGTAAAAATGAACAGGTTGGATTAATTACTTTCAGATCAATTTTCCTTTACAACAGTAGAAGAAAAATTGGAAATAAAAGAACAAAAATCGTTGCATCATAATTGAAGGTACTGATGGAAAATGACCTGTGGGACACTCTTTATTGGAAACCTTCAGCTAGAGAAGTGATTGTGATTTCTGACAATTTTTAGCCACAATGTCAGACTAAAGATTAAGCACATAAAAAAGAATCAAGTGTTTTCTTTGTACAGTAGCACAATGGAGCAAAAGAGACTGAATACAACCATACAAAGCTTTAAATTAATTGGGAATTGAACTGTGATGTGCCTGATTTAAACTGTAAAGAAACAGCCTTTTTTGCCAAACAAAATGGTCTTTGCTGTGAACTATTCTACTCATAAAATACAAATAATGATTCACTTTTTAAAACATTACTTACAACATTGTGCTGTTTCATACAATTTCCCATGCTCTGTTTTCTTTTACAGTTATTAGAAAACAAATGTTAAAAGAATATTATCAATGTTATGTTTTGCCTTAGCTACAACATTAAGTTAGACTACAAGATGTTCTCACTAACATCTGCCACTGATCTTATTACTTCTATCTGAAAGGAAGGAAAAATATTAAATTTAAGAACAGTGGTTCAGCATGTATTCTTACACCCACTCAACACTTGGATTCCTGGCTGGTGCCTTTTGTGTATACTTTGTATATACCCCATGTTTTCAAGTGAATTACCTTCAACATTCCATTGTCCCTGTTAACTCAGGATGCAAGATCAGCATGTGGGTATCCCGCACAACACTGATTACTTGATTACATTCATTCATAATAGGATAAATTTAAAGCTTCACCTTGATACTGACTAAGACAAAGTAAATACAAAAAGATGGATGCAGAAATTAAGAAGAATATTCTACAAACTGTCCCTCGCTACTCTTTCTTAAAATGCATAAAGGTGCTATTGAAAATTTAAAATCAATATATCCATAGAATATTTAATCAAGCAGTTACCTACAATTCCGCACAAAGCTCTTAATTTGGAATAACACCTGCTTTAAGCGGAGTTGTGTACATAATGCTGCCATCTGTAGTAATCACTGGCACTCAGTCAAAAAGAAGCAGAAATGGATGGTTGTTAGGATCAGAACAGGCTGATGCAGCCCTAGAGAGAAGACTGTGAAGAATTAAAAAGTGAAATAAGGCTGGATTTTATTTTTTGAAATAAGATATGCATATAATAGCATCTAAAGAGCCAACTAGTTCCTTCTCATTTACTGCCAACTTAAGTTCTAACATGTTAGCCCTGTATGAAAGATCTTCTTTGGAGGCCAATGACACAGATGCACATAGAATTAAGTTCTGAGGCGTTTCTTATTACAGAACCTGAAAAAATTATGTAATTCACTTTTAGATTTGAGAAGCAGGATGATACTGCATATTAGGTCAGAGATGAGTATAATGCAAAATAATTTTAAAAAGGGTAACATACTATAAACTGCATCTGTGGGGTGGATGAGTGGTCAAACTCACTCCACCAATTGAAGCTAACGTCACAATATGTGACTTCTAGTCATAGGGTATGTCATAAAAAAAAAGATTTGAAGACCACAGTTCTTGATCTCATCACTGGACCATGTTAATTTAATACTGTATACAAACAGTACAACAAAATTTATAATATTCATTATTTTGCGTTCATTGCTGATATGGTCAGAGCCACCTACACTGATTGACATATTTGACATAGGAAGGTCGGCACATGATCTCTAAGTGTGACAAGGCCAGTCATTTTCAGTAGTTTAAATAACATTGCAATGATAAAGCTAATACCTGTAATACATTTTCAAACGTAAACACACATATCAAGTTAAATAAACAGTAATCAAGAGATTCATAAACTTTGGTTAAAATGTAATTGGTGTCATGCTAAATGAAGATCCTCAATTATTCACTCAGCAAGCCGTATTTCCACTGCAAAGATAAAGAAATACAGAAGATAATATTATTTATTTTGGGTTTGTAGGTTATTTTGGATAAAAGCACTGCCTGCAAAAACATATATATTGTGAAAGCTTTTTTTTGCTTTTTCATTGGCATACTCTATATTCTGTTCATCATGTGATGGTGAATTAGATTAAGAGTACTTAAAAATGGATTGATGAATGAATGTCTGGGGCAGCGCAATGATGTTACTGCTGCTGCCGCCTCACAGCTAGAAGAACTATGGTTGAACTCACATGGAGTTGGCAAGAACAGTATGTGTTTGTGTGGAATTTCAACAGGTACTTTTGTCCCACATCGCTAAAATGTTTATGTTAACTCAGTTGTGTCTGTGCCTTGTGATGGACCGGTGTCCCATTCTGGTGTAGTTCCTACTTAAATTTCTCATGCTACTGGGACAGATTCTGTCACCTAGATCCTTTAACACTAAAAGGAACACAGAAAATAAATGGATCTCTTCAGCTGACTCACTAACAGATCAATCAACTGTAACCGACTCGCTCCTTTCTTTACCTCCACCTCTCCCCAACCACCATCCCTTTAATTTTATCCACTCAGTACCACAAAGAGTATTGTGTCAAATAAAGTCGCTGATGGCACTGGGGGAACCAATTACCTTCCTGAATAGGCAGCCCAGCAGGAAGTAGGTTTGCCCTCTTTGTTTTTGATTATCCAGCAGGCACTTAATTCCCCAAATCCCATCTTTTCACGTGGTGGTGTAAAGTGCCTCTATTGGTTTCAAAAACTTTTCACATTTATTTATTTAATTCTCTCTCTCCTGGATTAACATGACAGAAGACAGGAGGTAAGTGCATTGCCACAGCAACCAATTGCAGTCATTTGCAGTTTGAACAGAGGTGTTAATAGTGGAGCGAGAGGCCTCTGGCATTGGGATAGACAGGCCCTCTGGGCTTCAATTTGTCAGCTTTTTCGAATCAGGATCCATGCGATTCTGCAGACAGCTGGTTTTGTGTTTTTCAAAAAAAGAGGAAAAAAGAGAAAAAAAATACACACACACAGTTGGCAAGTCACCTGGGGCTGGATGTGTTATATTGCTGTTAATAATAGGCACTTTAGTTCACATTTTTTTACTCTGGGGTTTTGTGAATGTAAGATTTTCTCAATTTTTTTTCTCATTTGAAGTCTGGACCTGACATTTAAACGGTATGAAATAGTCTCAGCCTGCATGTACATTGCACTTCTGTTTCACAGTGAAACTACTAGATGGGCGAATGAGAGGTGGGGAAGAGTGTGGGGGCAGGTGAAAAGTACCCTGCTGGTGTAAAGTCATAGGGAAAAGGGAACAGGACGTAGAAGATAGTAGATCAAAGGAAGGAAAAAAATATGGTGAGAAAATGGGGCACCAATGGGATAGAAGCAGAGAACTTGAAAGGCCAAAGAGGTAATGGGAGGAAAGAGACTGGAGAAGAAAAAAAGAGAAGTGAACCATCAAGGGAGTGGCAGAAGAAAGGATGGTCAGATATTATAATCACATTAAATTCTTCCTCTTGATGCTGATCAAAATCCCTTAGCTTCTACATGAGAATCAGTGGGGTAGAACACTGGACATCCTAGAACACCTTCCAACTCCTAACCTTTATTTACTGCTGTATGATTGTACTAAAAGTTGAATTTCGCATTAGGGGACAGCACGATCATGAAGAAAATCCAGAAATCTGTAATCAAAGCTCAGCATGGTCTCTGTGTGAAGTCTGTGCATTGTTAGTATCAACTTTCACAAGGTGCTCCAATTTTCTTTGAACACTCCAAAGACATACAAATACGTTTATTGGGGATTTTGAATTAGCCCTAAAATTAGTTCACTGTGCCCAAAGTTAATAATCAGGTCAGAAAACAAACATATGGATGGATTCTGGGTTGTTGCTTCTCTGTTCAGCCAAGCAGTATTATATTAAAGTAGTTAGTACTCCTGCCTCACAGCTCCAGGACACTTAGTGTAAATCCTTGTGTGGTCTCTGTGAATTTTGCATGTTCTCTTCATGTTTTTCCCCATGTATTCAGACCTTCTATATTTCAAAGACAAATGTTTTAGGTTAGCTGTCAACTATAATTTAGACCAGCATGGATGTCTGCCTACGAATGAGCTCTGTGAGAGTGGATGGTTCTCTGGAGCCTTGAACAGGACTGGTTCCTGTTTCCTGTCTTGTGTCTGAAACTGCTGGGATTAGCTCCAGCCTCATGACTCTTAGCTATACCAAGTGGGCTTGAAAACATATAGATGGATGAATTTTTTATTTACAAATTTCATTAGTTTAGTAGTATCAATGGAAGCATTTCTGCCTTACAGTTCTTGAAGTCTTGTGTCAAATTCGACCTGGTCACTATGTATGTGTAATGTGTATGATTCTTCTTTATTTCATGTAGTCTGAATGTATTTTTGTAAAGGTACTCCACTAATTCCCTGTGTTGAGTGTTAGGTTAATTGGTGATTTTAAGCTGGTTCTTTATAAGTGACCAGGAATGTGTATATGTGCTGCAATTAACTAACATCTTGTACAGAGCTGGTTTCTTCTTTGTGTTCAGTGCTGCCAGAATTTATTGCTGGCTTCAGTGAGTGCCATTGAGGATGGAAGGATGTATTTGTTTGAAAATGGTTGAGAAAGGCTACGCACGATTAGACTTTATTTCAGTGCTGGGAACTGACACATGTATATTCTTTCTATGTGCAAAGCAGAACCCAGTCCCAGACATAATGCCAGCCCCTCACAAGGTTCACTCACACATACTCTCACACAGAGCCAATTTTGAATCATCAACTAACCTGAAATGCACATATTTAGGAATCTAAGAAGAAAGCCAAAGTATCTGGATGAAAACCTATTTAGGCATGGTGAAGATTATATAAACTACATAGACATTATCCAAACATGGGATTTGTGAGGCTGCTGTTCTAAACACCGTATCACAATGCTACCCTTCCAGTTTCATTTTTTACTCAGATTTGATCTATAAAGCTCTTTTTGATGGAATATGCTGCTAAAAGTTGTTGCATATACTTTATAGGACTTGCTGGTATCTGCCAATACCACCTTTTAATTTGTGATTACTGTGTTTCATTTTGATTGTATTTTGTAAATCTACTACCATATAATACTTTTTTGCCCTGTACAGTTACCTGTGATAGAACAAATATGATGAAAAGCACATAGAACATTTGCTGTTCTGGTACAGTAAAAGTACTATATGAGATAAAGGCTACTTGATAATGGATGGACGGTAAATCTGTAAACACCAAGCAATTAACCAATTTTATTTCATGCAGCCTCCTTTAACTGTAAATACCTGCCCAAGGCACTTTACATATGGAGTTCAACTACTTACAGGTTTCTACAGTGTGAGCACAGGTGGAAAATGAACAAGTAATCATATGATCTTAGTGCTTTACATTAGCAACTAGAAGGTCTGTCAACCTGAGGCTATAAATTCTACACCTTAGCCAGAAGCAAACACTTTCTGCCTGAATTACGATTACCTGCTGCTTGAAACATTCAGATGTTACAGAAAAGTACTTTTATATTTACAGATATCTTTGATTTAGTTTAAAGTATTGATTAATGTATTAATAAATTAGATTGAAGTACTGTATTTCAAAATGTAGTATGTGTATATAGCTCCTGAGGCCTATGTTTGATTGGTTGGGTCACTGTCTGTGCGTAATCAGCGTAATAGGTTTTGTCCAGTTCTCTTGTTTTCTTTAGAACACATACAAGGTTTAGGTCAGCATTTATCAACCTTTAAGTATTTGTGACCCGAGTTTCCATAACAGTTTTAATCACGCCCCCCCCTAACATTTTTTTGAAATGTAGATGCATATTTTATTATACCTACTTAACTTTTATCGACATTGATCTAACTCTATATTTATTGTTCTAGTATCAGAATGTAGTTTAAGTTAATTTGTTTTGGTTTTAACAGATTTTTTTTTTCATATTTTTGATTCTTGTTTTCTTTTTTTCACATCTTCGCGCCCCCCTTTTTGTTACTTCATACCCCCCTAACGCCCCACAGGTTGAGAACCACTGGTTTAGGTGTTTTGTCTGCTTTAACCTTGTTTGGTTGTCCCAGTTTGATGCTGGAATAGGCTTTGACTCCTGGAGACTCTGTGTTGTGATCAATGGGTTCAGAAAACAGGTGAATATCTAAAATTCAATTCACATAAGAAAATAAGAAATAATGTTGTTTTTTTTTCCAAGAAAGGCGTAATATCTCCAAAATAACATATAGTTGATATATGAAAGTCCCCAAGGAGCTACTCTCACTAGTGGCATAAATATACTGTATGTTGTTGTTAAACTGGGGCCCATGAGGCTGGGGGTCCAGCAATGACTGCTTAAATGAGACTATTGATCTTTGATATAGCCTGTATGTGTGACATATTTCATTGATGGTGGTCATTATTTTAATAGAATTAATTTAATATCAATCACTTAGATGGAGGGGGGGATTTTTTTTTTAACAGAAATACTAATTAAATTCTAGTTTCACCACTGCCTCTCACATAAGCTACTTGCCAGTTTGTTCCTTTGTGTACACTTCACAATGTGAACAATATTTTCTAACATTTGTATGAAATTTACCTTTAACCATCTGCCATCTTTGTTCTTGTGTTCTTCTCAAAGAACTGATTTCAAAGTAATAGGCGACTCCCTCCACCGGTAATTTCCCTTATGTAACTTTGCAATTGCAGTTTCTTCATTCTTTCCTCATACCTCATATACTTCAGACTTGGAATTTGTCTCTGGAATATTTTAGCAGTTTTTTTAGCAGGATGAAAAGTACCCACAGTATTTGAGATGTGACCTGACACGTGCATTACAACTTAAGAAAAACCTTTGTTAATTTGTAGCTTCACAATTAGAAACAGAAACTCTTATCTTCAAACAAACCTGATCTATATAGACATGCCTGCATACAGTAGTTTCAGATTTATCTGTAGTTCATGAACTACTTAAATTTTTTACATCTGACATAATTTAACTGACAATTAGAAGTCAGTTTCAGGACAATCTCATTTTTATATCATTATTTACTATTTTCCATTTCCTAGGAATTTCCAAACTTTGTAACATGTTGCAAAGACTCATTTCTAGTTTCCCTGAAAACCCTAGGAAAATCCTATCTAATTCTAAATAATGTTTTCACTTATTTATGTATTTAATTTGTAGCAATTTGTATATTACTGACTTTTTCATTGGCGGCACGGTGGCGCAGTGGATAGCACTGCTGCCTCGCAGTTAGGACACCCGGGTTCGCTTCAAGGGTCCACCCTGCGTGGAGTTTGCATGTTCTCCCTGTGTTTGCGTGGGTTTCCTACGGGTACTCCGGTTTCCTCCCACAGTCCAAAGACATGCAGGTTAGGTGGATTGGTGATTCTAAATTGTCCCTAGTGTGTGGGTGGGTGTGTGTGTGCACGCCCTGCGGTGGGCTGGTGCCCTGCCCGGGGTTTGTTTCCTGCCTTGGACCCTGTGTTGGCTGTGATTGGTTCCAGCAGACCCCTGTAGTTAGGATATAACAGGTTGGATAATGGATGGATGGATGACTTTTTCATTGTAAAAATGTTTTAGGAAAATAATAATGAAAAGTATTTTGTATTAATTTACCTATATACATGCAGTAATTTCTCCTGTTTCATTATTAATACATATTACCTCCTCCCTGAGCATTCTCCTATTGCTAAAATACTGAAAGAATCTTTCAGGGCTGACTTTTGCAAAATTATTGATATTTTTTTCTCCTGTTGAATATCTTACCATTCTTTCTGTTGTTTTATTATGTGTTGATGCTTTTCCTTCCTTTAAATTGTTCACTTATTTTCAAATCCACTAAACATTTTCATTAGTTATCTCACCTCATCACTTTTTAGCATTAGTTTGTTATGCATTTTCCAAACCTGCTTATTACATTGCATGGTTCGAGAAAGCCAGAGACTGTTACAACAACACTGGAGTCAAACCAGAAATTAAACCTTGCTAGTCCATTTCTGGGCACACATGCAAAAAACTTTATTTACTATATATACTATATACATCAGCTATTTGAGACACAGAAGTAATCTAAAGTACCTGGAGAATATTCATATTGGCAGAATGTATTAACTATACATAGACAGTGACTGAGCCAGGTTTGAAATCTCTGAGTTAAGGGGCAGGAATCCGGACTACTGCACCACCATGCTGTTCTTGACCAACATAATTTAATAACCTGCCAAGGCTCCAGATTTGTTGGCCAATTTAAAGGTCATATTTCCAAAAGTCTGAATTTTCCTAATGCAAATACAATAATTAATCCCTAATTAATCTCTAATAAGGTGCTTTGAGCAAAACACGCTAAAATTTTAATTTCTGCTCCGTAGATCTTACATACTATAAGTGGCTTGGCTGGGAGGTTATACATTTATTCGAATAATATGCTTCCTACATTCTTTAACATAGACTGGCAGAAAAGAACATGAAAATGGTGCATCTCTTGCCTTCGCTTCACACGCTGCAGGAAAATGACACAGTCTTTGTTGTGATTAAGCATTTCATTCTGGAAAGCGGCTTTCAAACCGACAACAGTGCCCCACCTTTACAAAAAACACCTGTGTTTAACTGTCACTTTTAATAATAAATGATTTCAGGAAGCGGGTGGGTCAAGCCTTCAAGTCTTGACATCATGTTCTCTCGTCAGTCCATGCTGCTCGGCAGGAATCTGCTCTTTTTCTCTTAAACTGTCAGAATTGCAGGGTGTTGAGCAGCAAAAGATTTTTTTTGAACTGACAAACCAAATTGACCATCATCCCAAGCATCAGAAGAATTAGGCTTTAATAATAGCAGCTTTCAAGCAGCATAGCCCTTAAATTGATTTTGAGGTGTGAAGCAGAGCAGTCCCCGGGCTCCTACGCCTAAATCCCTCTCTTGTTAGTTTAAAGCAAAGAGATTAAAATGAGTTTCTCTTTGAAATAGCAGAAGAGTTTAGGCAACAAGGTAAGGAGGAGAAGTTCAATGTAGGGGGTGATGAATGAAAACAGTGCTTTTGTGGGTTTTGGGCACAGTGGGCTATGAGCAATGGTGTGGCAGATGATGGGGTTTAGGGTTAAGATATGTATGGTCAGGCATGAAGGTTTATGAACGTTACAGAGTGGCTGTAAGAGCCATATGGGGTTTGAGAGGATAGGCATGAGTGTGATAGATACTGACAAACAGAGGGGATTTAATCAATACAAGAAGCATGGGATTAGTATAGAGAGGTTTTGTTTTGTAGGAACAGAATGCCTCAAGAGAACAAAATTTTTTAAATAAGTTTTTGAAGAGTTATGGAAAATATGGAGGCACTGACTATATATATATATATATATATTGAAGTTCTGACTTGGATATATATGGTAGAACAAATGTATTTCTAGTACAAATAAGAAAAGCAAAGACAATTATGGAAAAGCACAATGAGTTATTATAAATATGGAGGTCTAGCATAAGTACCAAGTAGCTATGATAGGATATGACTAGCATTTGTAATAGAACTTTGCATGCATAGGCATTAGGAATTATTATAGGTATATAAGGAAATGAGTGGCTGAGGATAATATTGAGAGGCATTAGATGTTATGAAGAAGCATAGATGGATTATGAGGGATTATTATAGGTCAATCAAACCTAGGATTACCATGGAGAGACTTCAGTTTGGGGATCAGGGAGTGACATTTGAATACTTCAGGGGAGCATGTAATGGAAAAATAGAGTATTTAAAAGTATTGAGAGGTTGGCAGATGCTTCAGTGGCTGTAATACATATAGATGAGGGTAGTTGAATAGGATTAATCTGGAACAGCATGAGACCATAATGGAGAAGCTGGGACTTGTATAGATGGGTATGGAGGGAGAAGGAGACAGAGAACGTTATGAATGGTTGTAATAGATACAGATGCAAGGGTCATAACAAATATGCAACATGCATGGCCAACTTGAATAGATACCAAATGTCTATGTACTAAGGGTCATAGCAGGTAATAAAGAATGGAATATGAAAGGATATTTAGTATATAGAGAATATGAGGCAAGGCATGCTGAGATATAAAGGAAGAAACCAATCAGATTTTCATAGGCAGAATCTGACACTTTAATAGTGGTGGAACTGACAATTTCTCACAATTATGTAGTGTTGGGTATGGATAAACTGGATGAAGTATGACATGATAGGTTAGTTGTTTAAAAGAAGGGCAAATCTACATTGTGCAGAATTTGGAATGACAGCCAAGGATATAAAGAGTAAATATGGTTTAGCAAGCTATGTTAAGTTGAATGAAGAAGAGAAGATGAAATAAGGATAACCAAAGTAGTGATGGAAATATTGTACATGGTCAAATGATGAAGTAGATCATTTTCTTTCTCTCTCTCACTTTGCCTTCTGAATGTTTGTTTTTGGAAAAGATCTACCTAATGTGAACTTTACCATCCTGCCTTTAAAATCTAGAAGCCTGGCACTTCATGTCCACATTTGAACTTCCAGATAACAAAAACAACAACAACATTTATTTATATGACACATTTTCATACAAATAATGTAACTCAAAGTGCTTTACATGATGAAGAAAAGAGAAATAAAACACAAAGTAAGAATTAGAATAAGACAACACTAATTAACATAAAATAAGAGTAAGGTCTGATGGCCAGGGAGGACAGAAAAAACAAAAAAAAAAAAACTCCAGGCGGCTGGAGAGAAAAAATAAAATCTGCAGGGGTTCTAGGCCACGGGACCGCCCAGTCCCCTCTGGGCATTCTACCTAACATAAATGAAACAGTCCTCTTTCTATTTAGGGTTGTCTTGGAAGGGCTTGATGATGATGGTCATGTAGACTTCTGGCTTTTAATCCATCAATGTAGGACATCACGGTGCTTTGATTAGGTGGTGATGGCGCAGATCGCCACCACAGAAAACCGGGAAAAGAAACAGAAGAGAGAGTAGGGGTCAGTGTGGATTTTAGAGCCACCATGAACAGTTATTATAATGAATTGAATATACAGAGTATCAGGATTAAATGAAGGTGAAGTTATCAGAAAGCCATGTTAAAGTAATATGTTTTTAGCAGTTTTTTAAAGTGATCCACAGTATCAGCCTAGCGAATTCCTATTGGCTATTCCAGATTTTAGGTGCATAACAGCAGAAGGCCGCCCGCCTCACCACTTCTTTTAAGTTTTGCTCTTTTTAAGTTTTGCTCTTGGAATTCTAAGCAGACACTCTAGGATCTAAGGTTACGATTTGGAATATAAGGTGTCAGACATTCCGATATATAAGATGGAGTGAGATTATTTAAGGCTTTGTAAACCATAAGCAGTAATTTAAAGTCAATTCTGAATGACACTGGTAACCAGTGTAGTGACATCAAAACTGGAGAAATGTGCTCGGATTTTCTTTTCCTAGTTAGGATTCTAGCAGCTGCATTCTGCACTCGTTGCAAACGATTTATGTCTTTTTTGGGTAGTCCTGAGAGGAGTTTGTTACAGTAATCTAGACGACTGAAAACAAAAGCGTGAACTAATTTCTTAGATAACACAGAAGAATCTAAGAAAAAGTATTTTAAAAAGAGGCAGAGTGTTTTACTATATATTTAGAGGAAAATGTTGCAGCAGAAAAGGTTTTCTGAAAACCAAAGCAGCCTAAAACAGCTAGACATGCTACTTTCCAGCTGTAATGGTCTGGTATAAAAAGACCAAACAGTCAAACCTGAACAAGCAGCTCTGAGATAGATGACTTACAAACAGCCCACACCATATCCCAGGGCCCTGTCACCAATAATGGTCAGTCACTCATTGCTGTTTCTCCCACTTTTCAAAATTCCTTTGTGGAAAAGTCAACTTGCAGATTTGAAAGCCAATTATATCTTAGTACAGAAATGGATGGCTTAATTGCATACTCTTCTGTTTCATGTAAATTGCATGTCTCATCCCTTGGATTTTGTTGCCCTAGCTGCTGATGTCATATTTCTTTGCTTGCTCCTCTCCTTCTTTGTTTTGTTTTCAGTTTTAGTCCTCACTTTTTTTCCATGCTTTCCACTTGCTTGAGAATGCTGGAAAGTGGTTTAGAAAAAAAAAAAGAGAACAAAAAACTTCTATTCTGTGTACTATTTGTTTAAATGTTAAAGTGCCAAAGGCAGTAATGGCTGCAGTTGCTCCATCCAGCTATTCATTCACAACATGGTTGTAGCTTAATCAGCACTAAAGTGTAATGTCACCTTATAATGGTAGGCATCAAAGCTTAGGTAGATGTGCATTGTTAACAAGCATTGCCTTTTTTCAGTCCATGAATAATTTTAAGAGTTTCAAGTTTACAGATAGATAGATAGATAGATAGATAGATAGATAGATAGATAGATAGATAGATAGATAGATAGATAGATAGATAGATAGATAGATAGATAGATAGATAGATAGATAGAATTATATTCAATTTTAGGAGGAAATTTACTCAAGTGATACTGCACTTCCCATCGCAGTCTTTTGACTATTTGATCAGTTCTCCTCATGTGTAAATTACAGCAGAGCAACTGCACATGAGTGTGCTCTACTGGCATCCCATACAAGTTTGCCTCTGTCTGGTTCTTCTATTTGTTAAAATTATGTAAGTTCCTTCTAAATATTTTTTAACCCATATTAAGGTGAGACGTTCATGAGTACCAGGGTTGCAATTTACTGTACATGTTCACTTTATGTTTCATCATCATCCTCCACTCTAGTTGTCCAGGACTCCTTTTAGTTGTATAACCAGTTTCACCTGAACAACGAAAAAGCCCCGGATTGTTGAACATTTCTATAAAGTAGCATTTTTCAATATTTCAAAGGCTGCCTTGACAGCCTTTGTTATTTATTTTTTTGTGAAAAATGCCTGAATCCCCAAGGCACATTGTAGCTGTCAGAGCTGGTAGTGGACCATCACACATGTACAAAAGTGCAAAATTGGGAAAAGCTAAGTGCTTTTGTGTGAATTGGCCGAAACATCACAGCTGACAGGACCACGGAGGCAGATGAGTGCTGACTGAGTGAGAGGGAGGCCATGGTGACTGGGGTGTGTGATGTGCCAGATAGTCTCCAGCGGCTGTGGGCTGCCAAAACTACATCAGCTTTCTCTAGCCACCTCAGTATCATGGTTGAGCGCTGAAGCCTGGCACTCTAATTGCTGTCTCTCTTTCTTGTTACCTCATGCGCTGGTTTGGCAGGAGGCATGTACTTGTAAATAATGTATTAATTCTGCTGTGTAGATCACCTGTTTTCTTCATCTTTTAATCATTTTTATTTGACAGCTACATTGATAAAATGCCTTTTAAAGGACACTGCATCATTCATCAAAAATATCTGATTAGGAGAATGGTAAGAGAATTGACATAGAGGGTGCTGGATGGCAGACATTTAATTGCATTTAATTTTGGCCTTGAGGTGTGGGTAACACAGCTTATGAACACCTTGGAAAGTAAATAATTTAAAGAGCATGAGCCACAGTTGAAGTTGAGTCATCTGAATATGGGACAGGAGAAAGGGTTGAGTTACTTGCTTAAAAACATATATAACCTCAGTTGGCATTGAATAACTTGACTTGGGTATATTCAGGGCAGTGGATGGGGCTGATTAGCCTGACTTGGTGAGACAGAGAGCAAAGTTTAAATCTGATTGATCTAATCTGGGAACACACAAGGTAGCATGTGGGGTTGAGAAGCCTAATATTGGACAACAAAGGGAGTCTGTGAGGGCTGAGTGACTTGTCCTGAGAACAATCGTGGTGGCAGGTTATTTGAAATGATTTACAATGCTGAACCTAAGATTAAGTTAAATGACCCTACTTGGTGAAACACAAGGCAGAAGATGTATCAAAGTGGTGACACATTTAATAGGGAAATGCGGTTGAGAGTCTTGAATGCAAAATGAGATGTGAATGGAGTTGAGTAACTTGACCTGGGGACACACAGATTAGCAATTGAGTGTTGAGTAACCTAACTTGAGGAGATACATAAGGGCTTAGCAAACATGTTGCTCAAAGAAGCAGAATGGTACAACTTGGTGACACTGAGCAGTGAATGTGAATAAAACACTTAAATTGGGGGCAAGCTGCTAAAGCTGGTTAACTTAACCAAGAGACATAACTATCAGTGGTTAGGGTAGAGTGAATTAACTTGTGGACATAAATGGGGTCAGTGAGGGTGGATTATCTTGGTAACACATAAACTGACATGATGTTTGGAATGACTTGTCTTGGAAACTCACAGGGAGGAATTTGCAATTGAATGACTTGGCTAGGGAAGTAAGGGTAGTAATCATATTTGGGAGTTTTGGTTTGAGGACACACTTTGGAGAAGTGGGTGGCTGATCTGAGACATTTTAGGTATATATTTAATAGTTGCAGGCAAGTAAGTCCTGTAGCTGCATTCTGTGGAAAATAGCTCTTAGTTACTTTCATCATTATGTTTGTTTCAATGCCCTGCTTTCCTTTTAATGTATGAAACAGCATCAGTGGCTGTGTTGTTTGGTATTTCTTTTTCTGCCAGGTGCTACCTGTAATATAATGAAAGAAAATGTGCTCACCTTAGGTAGCACCTTGATAGATTATATATAATTAACACTTCTTTTACTGCAGTAACCAAACTAAGTAGTTGTAATGCTAGTGTGGGAATGTGTAAACAAAGCCAATGTTTAGGAATATGGCAAAATTGAACAAATGCTGTTATTCCAGCTTCCTATTCTCAGTCTGAGTAGTAGAAATAAAATGATACTTCATCAGTAAATCATTGACAATATGCTAATGTAATTACAGTGTAGTTGAAAAGATGAAACAACTTTGTATAGTATAGACATTTACAGTGTTGTAAAAAGTATTATTTCCTGATTTACTCTATTATTGCAAATTCTTGACTACAGTCTAATATTAAATAAAGGCAAAACATTTTTTACTTTTGTCATTTATTGGATGAACAAAGTTATCCAATACCAATGGGCAATGTGTAAAAAAATAATTGTTCTCTAACACAAACTGGTTGGTGTCATACACGTGCGCATGGGAGGCAGCTAAAGGGCTTGAGTAAGGGCAGTTCCGAAGCATCCCAGGATGTGGCGGAGTGCACTGACTCTTTTTCTCCCTTTCCTGTAGACCATTCATGGGAGATCCCACCTGGCTCTCTTGATGTCACTTCTGGGACCGAGCCTATGGAAGAAGACCTTGCCGGCCCCGGCCCCGGCCCCGGCCCCTGTGATGTCATGTCTGGACTTGAACCAATGGCTGAAGACCATGAGCCCAATCCTTATGATCTCACTTCCTGTCTTCCCCTTTAAAAACCTACACCTTTTCCATAATCCCTCAGTTCTGTTTTGGACTCGGTTTTGTGCACATCAGTGCTGTATTCATTTGATCGACTTTGCAGCCAGGAACTCAATTATACGGGTGGCTGCCCCAAACCTTTTTCATGACTCATATGTCTCATTATTGTGACATTGGATTATCTTTAACTGCAATAACTGCAACCAAACAATTCCTATAATTCTTTCACATTGGTGGATAAATCTTAGCTCACTCACCCTACAGAACTGAATAATTCACAAATTTTACGGCATCGTCATTGGGTTTAAGACTGGAGTTTCACTAGGCTGTGTCATTATGTGCTTGTTGAATCTGTGGGCTGAAAGCTTGACTCTGATGTTAAAGGTAAAATTAAGTGAGGGTTATGTTATGAAGGGCTGGCTGTAATCAAGCATATCTATTTTCTGTCAGCTGAATGTAATTACCCCTTTAACTGAGTTTACTTAACTAGTTGATTGATTTAACTGGGGGGAATACTTTTTCACACAGTGTCAGCTGGAGTTGGATAACTTTGTTCATTAGATAAATAAAATAATTTAAAGAAAGCATTTGTATTTGTTTATTCAGTTGTTCTTTATCTGATATTATCATTGAAGATGTGAAGTCATTCAGTGTCAATAATTACCAATAATAGAAGAAATCAGGAAGCAGGCACATACAGTGTACTCTTCATGGCAATGTATGGAATTCACTTAATTCTCACCATATTCTAACTTTAAATAAATATAATTTAATTTGACATAACATTCAGAAGTCCTAATTTGTCAATAACATTACATTCTCTAATGAACTTAATCCATTCCAGAGTCACAGGATACCAGCAGCACTGAACCAAGGCAGTTAACAGCTAGTCTGTTGAAATGCTCACTCTTACAAATAACAACACTCACACAGAGACAGTTTGGTACTGGCAATTCATATGCTTCATTGGGGGGATGTAAGAAGAAAACCAGAATACCAGAAGGAAAACATGAAAAGCCAGAGGAACATGTAAACTCCAGACAATGACCACGCTTGGAATTCTCACCTGTAATAATAGATTCAACAGAGCTACCTGCTACATTATCCAGAACCAACAAACATGCAGCATCCTAAGTGTCCCCCAGTTCTACCCTTATAATTAAGATTGGCATACCTAAATAAGAGCTATCATCAGGAATAATTCCATATACATGTGAAATTGTATGTGCTTTATCTGAAGTGTTTGGGAAAAGAAAAAAATGCTGCTTCAAATCTGTCTGGGATAATGTACAAAGCCTTTTTTTATCAAAAAATTAAGAAAAAATCATCAACACCACCAATCTATTTAGAAAGAGCCACCATATTAAACTCTGTCCAAGACTTGACAGCACGATTATCATATAACTCTTAATAAACTCCACAGGTACATTGTCAGATTTTAAAGGAATTGCTCACTGTCGTAAATGTCAAAGTTCATGAGTCTACCAATAGACAAATATTCAATTGGAATAATTTCAGTGGAAAAATTGCCAGAGGGACTCTCTGCTCTCAAAAAAGAACATTGCTGTCTGGGTTACAATGTGTTCTGGAAAGCAGCTGTGAATCAAAATTTAACAATCTTGTTCCACCCATCAAGTATCATGGTGGGGTTAACAGGGAGGTCATAACTTGCAGGCTTCTGAATTACACATATTACTATTGCTGATTTTTATCCTGATGCCACAGAAGCTCTGGATTAGCACAGTATTAGCGAATGCATATTTGTATGAGTAGGTCCTAGTGTTCTATTCAGGGCTGGATGCAGCTTTTTTATAATTTTTATTGAATTTATTATTAGCATACTAGGGGGTTCCCCCCTGCTCACTTCACTCACCAACCCCCCTGGCCTGTACTACGTGCCAGCCACTTCACATCTCTGCTGCTCATGTTGTGAAGAGGTGGGCTGAACATGCCCCAAGGAGACGCATTCGCTCCTCCTAAACCCCCTCTTAAATGTTGATACAATGGGAAACAAATACAGTTTTTTATTTACCTCCTGTTTGCTCGATCAGCTGCTAGCTTGCTGCTGCTGCTGTGCCACATGATCTGCATCTCACATGGTGCTTCAAACATTTAAAAGCCTGTACAGCAGCTGTTCTACTCTTTGTTTTTTTAGTTCCAGCCCCAGGCATGATTAAATCTTTTGGCACAAAGTCTTGTCTCGCGGGATGTGAGTTCTTGATATTTTTTAGTTTTAATTTAAAACTGGAATAAGAATCTGAAAATCTAACAACATCACATTAAAGTTTGATGAATTCTGAAAAGAATGATACCAAACATATATATGTAGGTTTTAAAATTAGGCAGATTTAAAGCGTGACAAAAAATGTGACATGAAAACATCACATAAAGTCATTGCACAAAATCGTTCCACTTTTAGGATTAGGATTTTATATATAGCAAGTTGATAACATTCCACAAAATCAAGTCAAACTTAACAAGACCACAAAACACAGCTATTAATGGATTAGGAGGGATTGTGACACCAAGGCTGTCTGATAGGCATTTAAAAATTTTCGCACAGAATGATGTTAGTTTGGTGCAAACCAAAAACATATGGCCCAGTGAAGCTGGTGCTTGATTGCTACGTTCGCAGGTTGGATCCTGCCCTGGAAACATCTTGGACAACCAAATGAGATAGATGTGCTTGATAAATGATTTTAAGTTGAATAATTGAATGTCTTGCATATATGGAGCTAGAGTGGATTCTGTGCATGGTCGCCCTCCACTCCATTTCTGATCTGTTGAGTAAGAAATCCTTTTCCTACTGCACTCTAGGATCTTTAAAAGGAAGGGACTTTAAGATGCTTTTATATATTATAGAAATGCTGTCCGGGTCCCCAAGACTGATCTCTCTTCTGGAATAGAAATAGGTGGGAGTTGATGAAAACTGGACAGATTTAATTTAGCAAAGTTTCTAATTTGGAGACAGTGGAAAAATTGTGTTGATGGGAGATTTGGAGTATAATTATTCATAGGATGCAAAGACATTATTTATATACTAATCTCTAAACGAGTTAATCCCATACGTTTTCCAAACATTAAAAATTGTGTACATTTGAGAGGGTGGAAAAAGGTGGTTATCATGTAGAGGTGCCACAGATAAGATATTCTCTAACTTAAAAGTGCTTCCTACATTGGTTCCATATTCTGAGTGAATAAAGGACAAATGGGTTGTGAGTATATTGGTGATGCCTTGTATTTACTGGAATACAAAGCAAAGAATATAAAGAAGTGTTGCAGGATTTAATTTCTATTGCAGACCAAACTAGTGTGTTTTAATCTGTTTGTGCCAGTGTCCAGGTTTTTATAGCTTGTATGTTTGAAAATAAGGTAGAGACATGTCTTGTCTTCTGATTTAGGTAGTTGAAAGCTCACCTTTTGAATCAGTGGTTTTTTCAAATTCCAAATAAATGAGGTTATGACTAAATAAAATTTCTTAAAAAAAAGATTTCTTAATGTATATGGAGTTGTTCTAAAATAGGAACAGAAGCTTAGGGAGGATATTCATCTTCACAATGTTAATTCTTCCTGCTAAAGTAAAATGGAGGGTAGACCATCTATGCATGTCTTGTTTAATTTTATCCACGCAAATAGCAAATGTTTGTTGAAAAAGAGCTTTATATTTACTTGTGATGTTTACCCCTAGGTATTTAAACTGATCTGCAATGATAAAAGGGAAGGTGTCTAATCTAATGTTGTTTGCTAGACAATTCACTAGAAAGAATTCATTTTGGAATTAATTTTAAGTCCAGATATCTTCTGAAATTTTGCTAGTGCTGTTAGGGCTGTAAGCACAGAATTTTGTGGGTCTGATATATACAGTACTATATAATCTGCATATAATGATATTTTCTGTTCAAGCCCTTCTCTAAAAACCCTCTTTATCTCTGATATATTTTGAAAGTTAACAGTCAATGGCGATCGCAAATAGCAGTGGTGACAAGGGGCATCCTAGTCTAGTACCACATTCTAGTTTGAAGCAGTCTGAAATAATGTTGCTAATGCAAACTGAAGCTTCTGGACTATCATACAGCAGTGTGATCAATGCACATATGTTCAGGCCAAACACAAATATATGCAAAGTGGTGAACAGGTATTCTCATTCAATCATATCAAATGCTTTTTCTGCATCCAAAGATAATACGATCTCCGGAGTGGGTGAATGTATTACATTAAACAGGCGTCGAAGATTGGAAGCCAAATGTCTACCTTTAATACATTTTGTTTGGTCTTGTGATATTACTGAATGGATCATCTTCTCAATCGTTCTAGCTAAGGCTTTGGAGAGTATCTTAACATCATTATTCAGAAGTGAGATTGGTCTGTATGATGCACATTGTAATAAGTCCTTATTTTTCTTAGAAAAAACGGTAATTAATGCTTGGCGAAAAGTTTGGGGTAGAATTGTTTTGTCTCTGGCTTCTAAAAATGTTGCTAATAAGAGGGGAACTAACTTAACTGGTATTTGTTTATAAAAGTCAGCAGGATAGCCATCAGGACCTACTGCTTTCCCATTCTGAAGTGAGTTTATAGCGTCTAGTAATTCTGATAATTTCAGAGGTTTATCCATTTCCTCTTCACTGAGAGTATCTAGCTGTGGTATCCGTAATGTATCAAAAAGCGCATTAGATTGTGTCTTGTGTTCTTTAAACTGAGTAGAATATAAAGACTTATAGTAGTCTCTAAATGTGTGCATTATATTTTCATGGCCAATGATTCTATCTCCCTCTGTTTTGGTGATTACTGATATTGCATTCCAAACTTCCTGCTTATGGATTTGTTGCGCAATGATCTTGTTAGCCTTCACACCGTGTTTGTAGAAATGATGTCATGATTTAAAAATGAGTTGATCTGTTTCTTTTGAAGTCAAGAGGCTGAGTTCTGATTGCAAAGCCAGTCTTTTCCTAAAAAGTGCCTCATGCAGAGACCTTGCACATTCTTGATCTATTCTGGTGATTTCACTGATTAACTCTGATACCTTCTTGGTTTCCGATTTTTTTTTGTGGAAAAGATATGAAATAATCCGTCCTCTTAAGAAAGCCTTCAGAGTTTCCCAGAGTATTCCTGCAGAAAGTTCCGAGGATGCATTTGTCTCTAAAAAAATCAGTTTTCTTGGATATACAGTACATTCTATACAGTTCTCATCAGCTAATGACAGAGGGTTAAGATGCCAGCTGCAAGATGAGTATGTGTGGCATAGTGATGTGAGGTCCATGATCAGAGGGGCATGGTCGGAGATAAAAATAGCGTTGTATTTGCAAGATTTTATCGCGGGAAAGAAATTGTTATCTCTCTATTATATAAAAAAATCTTGGGACAAGATGAGACTTTTTCAGAGAGACAAGACAAGACATTTTGAAAGAGATAATTTCAAGTCCCACAAGACGAGACTTTGTGCCAAGAGATGAATTGAAAACCTAACAGGTCCAAGCAGGGGCGGAAATAAAAGACAAACAGTAGAAGAAGAAAAGACAAAGAGTAGAAGACAAAGTAGAACGTCATAAAGAGGTTCAAAAAAGTTGGTGCGATACACATGCAGAGCAGGTTAGAGATTATGAAAGTACTAAAATTTGAAAGTCTCAAAATACTGATAGTTAAGATCGCATTAGCACTAACAAACGTAAACTATTACTCAGTGAAATAACGGTACAGCGAAAAGAGATCAAATATTTTGGACATAGGTGATATGACAGAGCAACTACAAGTTTAATTTCAAAGAAACCACAATTCAGTCAGGTTTATATTTATGATCACAGAGAAATTATGCAACATAGAATTGAAAGAATTAAACGATCAAACGTATTAGAAATTCTACAGCCAATAATGGATACAAATCCATACATACAAAAGTATTGCACTTTACATGAAATGTATCTGAAAAACACGGACAAAGAAGTTTTCTTGGATTTCTATATGAATCTGAAAGATCATGCTCGCATATATAATAAACCAACATGTGCCAAATTGTCAGCGATAACAGTTTCGAAAGATGGAGATATCAAAAACAGAGTTAATATTCGTGTTTATCCAAAAGCACAGCACAATTCGTTGCAATTGGCAGATCCGGGAAATGACTAGTGCATAGGGCCCGCACAAGGGTTAGCGAGTGAAGCAAGCAGGGGGTAGAGCCCCTTAGTCTATAAAGAAATAACCAATTCTTGAGTAACAATAATGTACTGGTGAGAAGAAGGAATATGCTCTTAAGTATGTATTTAGAAATCTCCATGGGTCTGAAAGGTTATGATCACTTAAAAACTGTGTAATTATTTTTGCAGTGTTAGATATTGTCACCCCTGTAGCTGAAGACCTATCCAGGTCTGGATTTAAAACACTCACAATTTTATGAGTGTTCAAGTTAGGAATGGAGGCAAATACGTTTTGGATGAAATCTCTTATCATCCACATTGGGTGCATAGATATTTATCAAAATCACTTTACAATTAAATAAATTATCCATAACCATCACATACTGTATTACCCTTCAGGATCTGATACTACATCTGTTTTATCTTGGTAGAGTAATATATATTGCTCTACTTTCCCCTATTGTATTAATATGTAGCCTTAGAATGCCTAATCTCACAGACTTACTACTGTATATAACTTAACCCCACCTTCCCTTTTATATCTATAACCTCAGGCAATTAGATGTAGTAAAAAGACAAGCAGGAGTTAAGTTACACATAAAATAATGTATTACTGATAATATTCATAAATAATAACAAAATGCAAAGTACATTTGAATATTGGCAACCATACAACCTGATAAAATGGTGATGTGTAATTCAGGTGGCACACAGACTTGCAGTTACTTAAAATGTCTCTAGTTAAGGCATCGTTGGTGCTCAGCTTTCAGCCACATGTCTGTTCAATATGGCTGCTGAGCTGTGCTCTTCATTGTGTTGTCTTCATCCTCACAGGTTAGCAAGAGAGATGCTTCCTTCATCATATGTTGGTGAGAGAGAGAGAATGTGGTTGAGCAAGCAAATTTATAGGTTTTCTGTCCAACTCCCTACAGCGAATAGGACATCATGGTATTTGAAGGCCTCTGAGACAAGCCAATTCCAAACAGCCATACCTCAGACCAATGGGTGAAATAGAACATCTTATCTCCTGCCCCCCCAAGACCATATATTACGCTAAGCTGGCTTTGTGTGGAGGATGGGAGAAAAGAAATACTCATCAAACTGGTTTAAGACACATCCCCCAAATCCTGTCGTAAAATTACAAAGAAAAGTCGTAAAAGGGGGATAAACAAGAATGCCTCTCACCAAGGTACCACTAAATTACATTGGTTTGCCTAAATTATAAATAAAGACATACAAAACATTTATCAAGTTATATGTAAAATCTCACATCACAACAACATCTGATACTACAAATGAAATTTTTCTGTGAATTAATATTCCCACACCTCTAGTTTTTGGTCATAGATACATTACTTTTGAACTTTTGTTGTCATTCTACAATCTTAAATTCAGGTTGTACATTGTTATATATGATAGCTTTAATCTTAATTACCAAAATTGCAAGGAGTTATGGCTATGAAGCCTATTGTTGTGTTGGGAATTACGATTGTGGGGATGAAAAGTATAGATCAGAAATAGCTTGCTCTCTTTCTCTAGATCCAACTTTTAACCCGATGCTGCTTTGGATCAGTGCAACTCTGTCATTAACAATTCAGATGAGTGGACAAATAACATCAACATACATGTTGCTTCAGTGTGGCCTTTTGCCATGCCTGCTGCTGCAATTGCACTATTTCCGTTTTTTGCTTCTCTCAAAAACTATTGGTACTATAGTTAACTTCTAATTTGGGCTCCCTGTATCCAGATTAAGAAAATATTTTTAAATCCCTAGTAGAGTATATGAGACTGGCAAAAATGGTTCCGTATTCACATAATCTAGAAAATGCCTGCAATTACTGTTGTCAATTCCACTTCTGTAAAGAACTATACTATACTATGCTATACTATAAATAATAAATATTTTGAAGCAGATATCAGTAAATAAATAAATAAATACATAAACAAATAAATTATTGCAGATTTTGTATCATTTTCGTTTTCAATTTATTAATCAATTTACTATGTAAACTATGCACAGAAACAGAAGCTTTCCTTTTAGCCAACTGATTTTCATGTGCATGCTCTTTTGATCATATTAAAGTTATTTTTATTTTAAGTACAATAGTTTTAAATGCTGTATCATTAGTAATTCTGCATTCCTAATGCAGAACAGATATTATAGGGAGGAATAGATGAGCTTACAAGATAATAAAATTATTAGATTCATAAGAACAGAATGGGTTTGTAGCTTTTGCCTTTGGTTGTTTCACCCATGGAGGAGAAGGTGGCCTTTGAACCCATTTTTTTATGCTTAAGGCAGTTGTGCAGTCAGCATTCCTCATTATGACTCAGCCGAGGATGCTCTAGGCACCACAGCAGTCATTAAATGCAGCATATGTATACATGTGTAAATACATCCTGAGACTCCTTTATTTTTAATTGCAAAGCTAATGGCAGGCTACATAAGGTACTTGGCAGAAAACGTACATTTTGTGTTTCAGTTAACTGGCACTACATATGAAGGATCACTTTTCAGATCAACCTTTTTTTTTTAACTTGTTAAGCAGCAGAGTCTCTATTTTTCTGTCTCTGTCATTTCCACTGTCCTTCTGTAGCAGTAAAGTGGAAAGCAGGATTAAACAGAGACCTCAATTCAATTATTGATCAAAAATGGCAACAAATGTGGTCTTGATAATTTAATTAGGCATGTTAATTCAATCCAGCTTTCTAAATGCAAACAGAGCAATTCTGGAAATGCTGACAACCCAATCTAACAACTTTTCTACTGCACTTCTGCTACCTCATCATCGTCCCCTATCTCCTTGGAAAAAAACAGGGATATATAATGTTAAAAAGGTTACCACTTTCTCAGAGAGGTGCAGTGGTGGAAATGGAATCTGTGAAGATGAGGTTTCAAAACTCCTTATCTAAAGAAGCACAAAGCATGATTGAGTTTATGTAATATAGAGTATGAGTGGAATTATGCTGTCTCTGCTCTTTAGGACTACAAACCAATAGCTTTCATATCAAACAATATGAAGAATCTTGAATGATTGGTCCTGATATTACTGTAACCCCACCAACATCATGTGTAATTTGTTTATCAGTCACTTAGAGGGGGAGACAGCACTCTGATCCATATTCCTTTTCTCAAACTTAGAATGTCAGTAGGGTCAG
Organism: Polypterus senegalus; assembly: GCF_016835505.1. Taxonomy (NCBI): domain Eukaryota; kingdom Metazoa; phylum Chordata; class Cladistia; order Polypteriformes; family Polypteridae; genus Polypterus; species Polypterus senegalus. The sequence continues at coordinate 61,712,263 of NC_053165.1, read as the reverse complement.
GATCATGTTCTTCGATTTCTCCAGTGGGAAATAAATTCAAGGCAATGCAGGTAAATATCTCCACATTGTCCACAATTATAGACTAAATGAGAAGTGACAGATTATGAACTGTCTCAAATTTTCATCACCCTTAACACAACCAATTTTAAGATCTCCAGTTTATGCCAATTATAGTTCTCTGATGACTCCTTCATTGTGTATTGACAGCAGAGATGAATAGGCATATAAAAAGGTATTAAAGGATTTTGGTGTTATTGTTACCAGCTTATACTCAAAAAAACAGTTTTGTTCTTGAAAAGATGGTACTAAATACTAAAATTCTGCCTCTGGGAATGAAGAAGATCTAGCCTATGAACACTTCATCTCAAGATTGATACATGAAATATTTCAAAACCAATTAATGGCTACAATCTTATGTTGTTACTAGTGTAAAAGAGATATGCTAGTAATACAACACCAGAGGCAAATCACAAACATAATCCTCAATTTTGTACCCTGTTCTAGCACTGAGGTGTTAGAATTAAGAGTAGCAAACTGGGAAATGAAAGTGCAGTTGGGGTTAAGCTTCCTGTATATTTGGTATCTCAGTAACTAAGCCTAAGGTTAATATGTTGTTCTGAATGTTACTTACTGCTGCAATAACCTTCGTTTCAGTCCTCAGGCTGTAGCTTTACAATGCTTGCCTCGGGCATAGAATTAAGATAATTATTCTCTTATTCTCTCCACCTAGGCTGTACAGGAGGGACAGAGGTTTGGACCCTGATGCAGATTCTGTTTGTTTTATGTGGAAAGGAACTTTGCAGTTGGAAGATGTGCTCTGCAACATATTACTTCTTTTAATGGAACATTAAAAGATAATATAATAACCCTGCCCAGGATACCAGGACATAAACCCATATTAAAATAGCATTGATTAGGTTTATAGGCAAGAGATTAATCAGTATAAAATATTCTCCACAGGCGCAGTCTATGATTAACAACAGAAGTAGCTCTCATTATATGTGTCTAAAATTATGCATTCATCAGACATGCCATTCCTTGCTTCTAAAGCAGGAGAAATGAGCCAGTTTTACTGGATTAGTCTATTGTGTGAAAAAATGAACTAAAATGCTGAGGCTAAATTATAGTATTTTAATTTTAAAATTGATAGCATATTGTATTGCGTGTGCAGCCTATATAACTCGAAATTATGCTGCTTTTAAAGGAACCAGGGGGTGGGTTTTGGGGGTCTAATTTCTGTGTTGGCACCTTAGGGAACTTTCCTCCCAGGAGGGCGGACCTGGATTTGTATAAATTATCAAACGCTTCTTAGCCTCTCAGGCTACATCTTGAAATGTGCGTCAGGCTGATCTTGTTTCATTTAGTTCTGGTTCCAACAGCGTAGGGTGCATTTAGGACATGCAGCCAGGTAATCTCAAATAGATTCTCACTCTCTCCACAGGTTTACAGCTCCATTTTGAGTTTTAAAGTCCTACTACAAGGCAGTTGATTGCAATGTTTTTCATCCAGATCGAGTTTCAACCAACATCTGTCTTTCTTTATGGAGTTCCAAGGTCTGGAATTTTATCCTCTACCTCTATAATATAATATAATATAATATAATATAATATAATATAATATAATATAATATAATATAATATAATATAATATAATATAATATAATATATAACAATGTGGCTAGCTAGTTAAACCCCATATTTATCCCAGGTAGCTTCTTTCCATTTCAAGCCAGCAACAATTTCTTATCAGCTTTGGTGAAATTACTTTCTTCATAGCCTCCTCCTTGCTTGTATTTAGTCCCAATCGTATGTTCTGATCATTTCTTCCCGGGAGCACTTGACTAAATTTCAGAAGGTTTCTTTCCATTCCTAATTAATATTCCAGCTTCCTTTTGCATTATTCTGATAATTTGTTCTCAGTCCTGTTCAGATTGTCCTTAATTGTAAAAAAATCAGCATATTTTTTCCTACCTTATCTTTCAAAAGTGTGACTTTTCCCTTTTGTGCTTTGTAAGGAATCTTCCTGTTCATATATTACAAAGCTGGAGGTGCTGGCTCAAATGTTCTTATGGTATCTTGTAGATGTCTGGTTTCCAGTTCTGCTCAATAACCATCTTGATTTGCATAAAATCTGTTCTACTAGCCAGGAAATTATCTAATATTGAAGGTAACTTCTGGAATCCAAAAGTTCAGAATATCAATGCAATTTATTCCAGGTTGTTGTATCAGTTTGGAGAATTCTAATGATGTTGTCATGCCCACTGGTCACATTTGGCTGAATGCATTATAACCATATCATCAGAACAGCAGTAATTATTGGCTATAATAAAACAGATAAAGAGGACTGAGGAATTTTAGTCCTAAAGAGGATTTTCCCCAAATTGATGATTTCACCTATCCCCTGATTACAGATATTTGTATTGCATAGAAAGTTTCCGGCATCTCATTTTCTTATCCACTGCTTTCAATTCACAGTTTGGCATTACTGGATACAAAGCAAAAACCATTGTTAGATGAAATGCCACTCCATAGCAGGCCCCATTCACACTTACATGCACACTCACTTAACCATTTATTCATTCTCTGAAAACACATTCTATTCTCGAGTCACATGGAGCCAAAGCTTACACTGGCAGAAAGCAGAAACCAACTAAAGATCAGATGACAGGGCATACTCAAGCAAACACCTGCATGCATTTACACTATGTCAAAATCAACCAGGCCAGAAACTGAACTTGGGTCCAAGGAGCTGTCAGGCAGCAGTGCTAATCATAGCACTTTTGGCCTATATTTTACAATGCCCTAGAAATGCTCTTCCTTATGTCCTCCATATCCCATATTAATAGAAGAAACATGGTTCTTAATGACCTTATTAAGATAATATAATGCATCTGCACATAAATGACTATAAATGTGTACATGTGCGTGTTTCCATGACTATTATCCTTCTCTTGTTGGCCTCATTTCACTAAGGCCACATAATTCATTGGATGCTTGGCCTCCCTTTCTGCACACAGAAAGATAGATAAAAGGAAGGCATAAATTCCATGGGGTGGTGGCCAGATGGAACTGTATACCAAGGAGGTGACCTTTCACTTTTTATTTCTGGGTCGTAGTCTGGGTCAGGTCAAAAGTGCAATAAGTATACTACTTTTAAATAAGCACTTTGTTCTGTCGTGTTGCAACTTTTTGATGTCCATAGGAAACTAGAAGACAACTGTTTTAATACATCAATATGTCATCCAAAGGAACAGTTAGATTAAATGAAAGTTAACAGTGAATCTTTTTTCAACTTATAAATAAAAAGATGCATGATGACAACAGGTTAGCACAGTGAATAATGCTGTTTCTGCAGGGATCCAGAAACTTGAATTAAATCTTGCATCCTTTTGCCTGTGTGGGTTTTTCTCTAGATCCTCTGAATTTTCCTCCTATATTCACATTAACGTGCAAGTTAACTCTCAGTTTGGCCGGTTGTGAGTGGGTACATAAGTGATCCTTTGATAGACTTGTGTTCTGGCCAGGGATCTCTATTGTCTTGCACACAGAGCTGAGAAGATGTGGCCCTCAAGAGCCCTGAATTGGATTATGCAAATTTAAAAGGGTTACAGTATGTTGAAAGTGTGTGTGTCTGCCTCTTGACATTTAGTTAAATATTTCCTGGTGGTACATGTTCATTCTCTTGGCACTAATGTAAGGAAACATTTTGAGATTTTATCCATTTAAAATTTGAACCCAGATGTGTAAAATATATCTGTTAGGTGCACTTTATTAATTGAAACTGCTACATTCATCACAGTACTTTCACAAGAATAACAACAACAACAACAACATTTATTTATATAGCACATTTTCATACAAAAAATGTAGCTCAAAGTGCTTTACATAATGAAGAATAGAAAAATAAAAGACACAGTAAGAAAATAAAATAAGTCAACATTAATTAACATAGAATAAGAGTAAGGTCCGATGGCCAGGGAGGACAGAAAAAACAAAAACTCCAGACCGCTGGAGAGAAAAAAAAATCTGCAGAGATTCCAGGCCATGAGACCACCCAGTCCCCCACATAAGGAACTATGTGATTTTTTGAAAACATTTTTAATTACATATTTATTCAGTAGTATATCCTAACACAGGATCATGGGGGTCTGCTGGAGCCAATCCCAGCCAACACAGGGTGCAATGCAGGAACAAACCTCGGACAGGGCGACAACCTACCGCAGTATATATTTATTATAGTTATATTTTATATTTTTGTATTTGTTTTGTTCATCAAAATTATAATTATAGAAATTTGCAGTTACAGCCACTTCCCATCTTTTCAGTTGCAGCATCTGAAAAGATAGGGATTAGGGTACAGACAGTATACAGAGATCCAAAACACCTCATACACATTTAGCAAATGATTATGCTGTACTGTGACTAATATTTTAATTCTCTTTAACTTCTTTTTGGCAATTGTGGTTATTCTTTATTTCATATAGTATTATTTACAGAAGACACCCACACAAAGAACCTTACAAAACAAACAAGAGTCCAATTAAAGGTAATAATAGAAAATTATAGAATTACAAGGATAAACTTAGAAGAGTCTATCAGTCTATTTATCAGCACATATAAACTGTAAGACTACAAAGAGTTTTAACTTATTCTAGCAGTACTGTATTCAAGGCAGGATCCAACCATGAAATGGGAGCTGGTCCATCACAGAGTCCATTCACATAATCACACTAGCTCATAGAAAGCCAATTTAGAGTCACTAATCAACTCAAATTGAATGTCAATGGATGTGGGAGTACAATTTGACCAACAAGAGGGAAAAAAACATGCAAACTTGGAAAAAACAGACTATTATATACGGAAGAATCAGGGTCAATAAAATTGGTACAAAAAATTCTAATTACAATACACAGTATTTGTTGGTATAGCTAATTAAAATACAGGTGAGAAGAGGTGAGGTTTGAAGCAGAGCTTGAATGTGACCTCTGGTGAATATTCTCAAACAGACCTAAGGAAAGAAGTCCAGAGAACAGGAGCCACAGAGTTAACTTAATATTGGCTAAGGATGATAAAACAAATTATGAGAATGATGATACGACGAGAATCACAGAATCTGAGCTATCATGCATGTACGTATGAACAACCAAGAATGATAGGTAAAGTGGAATGTTAAAATGAACATCTTTGCAAATCAATAAGAATTCTGAACAAAACCTCATCATACAGGAAGCCAGTGCAGACCTGAATTAAAGGGTAATATCTTCATAACTCTTTGATATTTCACAATTCTGTTTGGTTTGAGGCTTGGTTGTAAATGCATTTATACAAGGTAACTAGTTTACCCAGGGTTAAGAGCTCAAAGAATGCACATATAAATGTGTTTTTGTATATGTTTCACTTCCTGTTGCTCCTGAGGTAACTGGCGCTACATTTTGACATTTGGTGGCAGAAGTGGGCCAGTAGCACACCAAGTCAGGTACATCTCAGTGATCTCAGTTGCAATTCAGCTTAGTTATACAGTTTATTATGTGACAAATCTAAAATCAACATATGGGCCAAACATTGACTGCACCAGTGGCAAATAACTTATATGACAATGTTACTTCTCATTACATTGGATGGCCAGCATAGATTCCACTAATACCCAGGTGAGTGTAGGCAGCTAGTGGGCTGAGGTCTCCAGGACAGGGTTTTTTTTTTTTTTCTCTTTTTACAATGTTAATCTCCTCCATTGTCAGCTGGCTATAGTTTGTCAATTAAATTAATGGACATATATTGTTAGTTTCCATTTATTTTTGATCAGTTTCTACCTTGTTCTCTGTGCATTTGAATAAATCAGAATTTATATGTTTATTTGTTCTGTATTTAGTACTTAGTTTAATCTATACTTATATTGTGACTGATAATTGTTCACAGAGCTTTGTAACTGCATTCAGTGAAGAACATTATACAAAAAAACTCCATTGTATTGTATTGTGACCAGACATAGTTAGTCATTAACAGACACGGATATACATGAAGAATAAAATCAGTGAGTTCAAATAATCTTGTACTTATTCAGTAGCAGACAAGCACTGTATGGATGTGTGGCGTGAGTGTGGTGTAGGCTTGCTGAATTCCACAAATGGAAATTGTTTCAGAAGATGGTCACAACAAGTGCTGTGGTCAGAATTCATACCAAAAAATTATATTGACCTTGAGATCAAATTGTTCTGCAAGTTACAAGAAGAAAGTTAATAACCAACACTTTGCCAGGACAATCCTCTTTGGGGAAATCTATGTTTTATTGGAAGAAGGTCAACACCAGTAGAGCACAGGGTCAATTCTAAATCTTTGTTAATCAAGCAGTCAATTAACTATGGCCACTAAAAATCTTGCCTTCATACTGAATTAAACAGTTGTTTTAAAATATACCATTTTGTGCTGAATAAAATGTAAAACAGTCCTGGAAAAGAGTCTGTGTCATGTATATTTCTTGTGTTGCAAGTAAAAATTGTAAAAAGCATTGTAGCCTGTAAATCAACCTTAAGAGATGACCTTCATTTTTTATTTTGGTTCTGTATCTTGAAAATTCACCATCCATTAGACTTTTCATGCATTGTACTTGTCACTTTAAAGTAAATTCCTATTTTATTTTTTTATATAGGGAAATAATGACATAAGAATGGACAACCCATTGTTGTAGTAGTTAGGAGAACTGCCTCATAGGTCTAGGGACCTGAGTTCAACTCTTGACCAATCACTGTCTGTATAGCATATGTACATTCTTTCCCTTCATGTGTGGCTTCCAAAAGGTACTCCAGTTTCATTACAAAAGCCAGATATGTCCAGGTTAGGCTACCTGGCCCATTTTGATATCCAGTGATGGTCTGCCACCTCAGACAAACTTTGTGTCCAGTTCTGCCAGCAAAGACTTAAGCCCTCAACAACCGTGGATTGGAATAAGTGGGTTTAGAAAACTGTAGATAAATATATTTTGTTAAAATGTGTCAGTTTTCTTCTATAAGTCACCATTCGTCTTAGGAGATAGGTGTTTTGGCTATTTTCCTTATCATATACTATGAGAACTGTTTTGATTAAGGTACGCATATGCAATATGTCACCTCATAAAGTAGCCAACCTATAATAATGTTGTATAGGTGCTGAACCTTAAAGTACAAAGTGCTGATACAGCACCCACCATTAATTCACTGTGATGACTTTAAGTGTACTACTTCAGTTGCCTGTACTCATAATGTAAGAGCTATATAGAACCAATTGTCCTATAAAATATGTATTACACTGTGCCATTGTGTTCAGTTCAAAAGGTGCTATACAAAATTAATTTTGTTTCATGATCAGCACTGTCGCTGCCTAATGGTGAAGATGTTAGACAAAATTTCTGTTTATTTACCCACCACAAACTTACTGTATATGTTAAGATAACTTGTGTATGGTATGATGCTGTATTGTATCCAATCCAGGTTTTTTTCAGGCATAAGCACTGATCTCTTGTGATGCTGTCAAGATAAATGTGATTTAAGAAAGAGATGGATGGATGGATGGATGGGTGGATAAGTGGATGGATGGATCAGTGGATGGATGAATGGATGGATGAATGGATGGATATGGAAGTACAGCTAAAGTATACTTTAAATTGGCATGCTTGGGATATTTATTCAAATGGCACAACAACTAACTGGTAAGAAATGTAGCTACTCAAGTTACTGACGTAAAAATGATAAAAAAAGTGGTCAATATAACAGCTTAAAAGACGATATCTCACACAATATTAATGCTTTCAGCATGAAAAAGGTACCAACTAAATAAAATGTACTGTTATTACAATTTGAAGCAGTTTTTTTTTCAATTAAAATGATGAGCCAGTTTTGCAGTGCTTCATTCAAGTACTTCAAATTAATTTGTCAGTTATTTTTTTATGTTGAATATATAAAGAAACTCGAGCTAGTCGGCTGAATATAAATAAAGGTTAAATAAATTCATTACATTTAAATTCCTCAAAATCTATTACCCTATCTTAACACTCCTAAACCATGCTTAATATATTAAGACACTGAGCAAGTCATTTCACATGTATTTGTAGAATTATGGAAACAATTGCATGTGCTGGTGATTTGTAAGTTTCATTGAATACCCGACAGCTCATATCTACATAGTTTGACTCCTAGCCTGATCAATAGCTGTGTGGACCTTTTTATTTTAATATATTCCGTCATTCTGTTAACTTTTGGTAAACATAAATTGTTCCATTATGAGTAATTGTGGCCTATACATTAAAGTTAGTTCCTGGCTTAGACTAAATTATAGGTTTTAGTTTCCCATTACCATAAACTAGGTAAACAGGTTAAAAATGGATGGGTGGAATAAATAAATGAATGTAAAAGTACTGTCTTGTGTTATATTAAACAAATGCATATCATAATATATATTCCTGTTTATAACAACACCTTAGGCAATCAGCTCTTCTTGATTAGGCTGTATTAATATTGTACTCATTTTTATGGTCTTTTAATCACAGATGTTTTTTTCCTCCTCTGTAGCAACATTGATCACAAAATATTTCAGGCCATTTATCCAATTCATCTTCTCCATCCAGTCTTAATGGAGGGTATTGAAGATCAGGCACAGTGTGCTCCTAAATGTCAATGGCAGAAGGATCAATGCTATCTCTCTTTGCCATACCTCTGAACTTATGGACTATTCATTACATGTCTATTTGCATAACACCAGATATTTTATCAGTTAAGCTTTATTTTTTCTGGCGTAGTGGGATAAATGGACATTTGGTTGTTGTACAGAAAATGTACACTCAATCTGTAATTAAAGGCTGAATTACAGCCTATCTTGTTTATAGGATCTACCTCATAAAAGTAATGTTGTTAAAGATATCTGAGCTGTAGCTGTAGGGTAGGCCACGTGACTAAGCTTCCTTCTGAAAGGCCTTTATTAACTACAAAGAGGACTATTTCATTTATGTTAGGTAGAATGCCCAGAGGGGACTGGGCGGTCCCGTGGCCTGGAACCCCTGCAGATTTTATTTTTTTCTCTCCAGCCGTCTGGAGTTTTTTTTCTGTTTTTTTTGTCCACCCTGGCCATCGGACCTTACTCCTTTTCTATGTTAACTAATGTTGTCTTATTTTAATTTCTTATTTATTCTTTTATTTTTCTTTTCTTCAGTATGTAAAGCACTTTGAGCTACTTTTTGTATGAAAATGTGCTATATAAATAAATGTTGTTGTTGTTATTGTTTATCTTTCTGACTATATTCAACTCTTACTGTGTATGCCACTTAGCAGTTGCTTTCTCTGTTTCTTTTATATGAGCCCCCTCTCCCTGCATCCCTCAACACCCCCTCCCCATGCTGCTCTGGGCAAACAGTGCCTAATCTCTATGTTATCTGGTTTACTTTTAATGTTCAATTCTTTAACAATTATTTATTTCTCATTTGATAAACCTAATTCCATTTTACGAACTTTGTACCTTATAACTCACTTTTGCACGTATTCATTTAGTTGATGTTTTCATTACAAGCAACATTATATTACAAGTGCACAGAAAAATCTCCCCATGTTTTAATAAATGGAAAGTCTGCTGCTGAGAAGATTCACTCTTGGTCGAACAGTAAGTCAGTGGAAAACACTAAACCAGCAATATTGTTATTAACTATACAACACCTAACCAATAGGGAGCCATATGCTATTTTATGAAACACAATGAATTTTATAAAGTGCCTTTGGAGTCTGTCTTATGTCAGGAGGACGTTTAGTTTAATAATGGTATAGCAGGTCAACATTGTTATGTATTAATGTGTGTTGATGTGTTTTATTGTTAATTATGTCATCTTTTAATTATAATTTTTATTTTGTTATGCATCTTCCATCCTGCTTGTAATTGTCTACTGTCAAATACTACTACTTTAAATATGCCTCAATTCCTTGTGGTTTGTACGTGGAGCATCTGTTGGCTGAGCTACTCTGACATCAACACATCTGAGCCCTCTCACTGGTTATTTAAGGCGAGGATGTTTTCAGAGACAGATCAGGAGATTATTAAGTTATATTTGGAGTTGTGAGCATTGTTCTTGTCATGTTGAACTTACTGGCTTCTCATTAAGTTATGCTCTGTTTTTGTTGCTTACCTAACGAGTTGCGTTGTTTGGGACCTGCTAGCTTCTGGATTGCTTTTTAGGCAACTCTTTTTGTCCATTTTTGCTCTTTTATACATTTACTTGTATTTTCTATTTTGTGTTTTTGATTAATAATGTTTTTGCTTATAAAGATAAGCGCATAAGAAATTTGACAAACAAGGGGAGACCATTCAGTCCATCAAGCCTATTTGTTTAGCTAATAGCTAAGCTGTCCCAATAGCTATTCCAGATTCTTTTTAAAGGTGTCAAGGTTTCTGCTTCAGCTCCATGTCTCTCAAGTTTGCCCCAGTGTCCCACAGCTCTTTGTGTAAAGAAGTGCTTTCTGGCTTCAGTTTTAAATGCATTTACTTTAATTTCCACTGATGTCCTCAAGGAGATCCTTTGTTCACTCTTTTATGCACAAGCCAGGGATTCACAGTAATCCCCTCTTTTGTATGTAAGTGTTTGTAACTATAAGCTTAGAGTTGGGATGCCAGGTAACCAGAATTTAGAATATTATATCTTATATATACAGTATACATACATATTTTATTGCATTCAAAAATGATTGATGTTTTGAGAAACATGATTCCTAACCCCAGGAGCACTGGCAGATCACATGATTCAACCAGAGTCAGACAATGCATCAGTGATAGGTATTAACAGAATAACCATGTGCTTTACAGTCAAACATTTTAGCCATTAGGCCATTTTTTTGCCATCAGCATTACTATTTGGTAACTACTTGAAACTGATCATTACTCTTTTCTTTAGCTGACTCCTCATTGTACAATAGCTGGCAGAAGCCTACAAAGCAAAGATTTTTTGACACGATTCATTGTATTATTTCATCTACTCAAACATGTCAGTGACAATGCTAGGGCTACAAAGACAGAGCAAATTCAAATTTTTATTTTACATTAAAAATGAGTCATATAAATGAGTCAATGGCCTGTTGGGTGGGAGGGGCATGACAGCAGGAGAACGAGAATTTGCTGGTGCATTTTACTGTTGTTTTGTTCAGGATGACCTCTGCCATTGTTTTCACTTATTCCAGCCTTGTAAAAACTATCTTTGCTTGTAATTGTGTCACAAAAGAATAATAGGTTCAGGACATCAATGATGGGTCTTTTAACTTTGAAAAAGACACAGATGGGATTATATTACAGGCAACTGTTATTCAGCTATAAAATGAGCTTTTCAGCTTACTGTTTTGTATTATAGATGTACCAGGAAAAAATCATTTCAAGACCTTTTTGTTGTTCAGATCAAAGTATAAACATTTACTTCAGTGGTTAAATGTCTTATTGTAATGTATTGCTGTAACTGTACTGATATATCATTTGCATATGAATCTGCTGATTGCAGCCTTTATACATTAAGGTCAAAATTAGTTCAGCACAAGGCTGCAATGTTTGATATAATATGTGAGTTAATGGATTAGCAATAAGCAATTATGCTGATCAAGAAAAACAGTTCAGAGAACCAAAGAATGTACTGCCTGCTATAATAATGTCCAAAGATTGACATGGTAAAGTACTAATTAAAGAGGCCTTCTTTTTTTCTGCCTAACATGATTGTAGTTGGTAGTTAATTTTTGATTCAAAAGACAGCAGAACTCACTGTTGCACCACTGTGTCACCAATAATATAATATAATATAATATAATATAATATAATATAATATAATATAATTAGGTTAGGTAGATGGGTGGATGGATAGTATAATATATCCACCTTATTTTGCCTGATTATTAATTGTTACTCCATCAATAAGTAGTTTGAACAGTCCCTTCATACTGTACACTAATCTGGACTGTTGTTATACCTCTGATTTTTCTTGCTGATAACATTTTTTTAATTACTTATTTATTCTTTATAGTTATTACCCGTTTTTGTTTGTTGTTACGGTTTTTGATTTTTATTATTATGATTTAATAAGAATTTTTTATTTTATTTATACGTTCTACTAATGTGGCAATAAGATTATATATATATAGAACATTAGAACACTCTAGACGAGAACAGGCCATTCAGCCCAACAAAGCTCGCCAGTCCTAACCACTAATTTCTTCCAAAGAAACTTGAAGTCAAGTTTTGAAAGTCCCTAAAGTCTTACTGTCTACCTCACTACTTGGTAGCTTATTCCAAGTGTCTATCATTCTTTGTGTAAAGAAAAACTTCCTAATGTTTGTGCAAAATTTACCCTTAACAAGTTTCCAACTGTTTCCACGTGTTCTTGATGAACTCATTTTAAAATAACAGTTTCGATCCACTGTACTAATTCCCTTTATAATTTTAAACACTTCAATCATGTCACCTCTTAATCTTCTTTTGCTTATACTGTAAAGGCTCAGCTCTTTTAATCTTTCCTCATAACACATCCCTTATAGCCCTGGAATCAGCCTAGTGGCTCTTCTCTGGACATTTTCTAGTGCTGATGTGCCCTTTTTGTAGCCTGGAGACCAAAACTGCACACACAGTACTCCAGATGAGGCCTCACCAGTGCATTATAAAGGTTGAGCTTAACCTCCTTGGACTTGTACTCCACACATTGTGCAATATAACCTAACATTCTGTTTTCCTTCTTAACAGCAAAAAGCAAAAAGTTTTTAAGAGCAAAATGTATTTTTTATTTAACTCTCACACCACAGAAAACACAAAAAACTCTCAGCAGCCTCTAGCGTTTGCAAAGCACAAGTCAGCACAAAGCCAACACTATGTCAGCACCAAAGTCAGAGTATGTTGGCATGCTCCGTCTATCTCTTTATATATATATATATATATATATATATATATATATATATATATATATATATATATATATATATATATATATATATATATATATATATATATATGTATAATACTTTCAAAACCACTTAATCAAATGCCTGGCAATTTGAGATAAGGCAGAAGCCAACACTGGATAGGGCACTAGCCCATCATCGCTGACTCATGCACAAACCCATACTCACATACAGCCAATATGAAATTAATAATAAGTTAACACGTGTTTTGGTATGTGAACGGAAACAGCAGTACCCAGAAGAAAAGTTACACAGACTTACAGAACTTACAAAATTCACACAGGCAGCAACTAGAAGTGGCATTTGAACCTATGACATTTAATCCGTAGTGTGCCAGCGCTGATCACTGCATTAACATAGCTACCAAAGTATAACAATATAACACAGGGGGTTAATACGCTGCATCCATAACTGTTTTCACAAAGGCGGCATATAAAAGAAAAAACAATGCCGTATTTATTTTCAAAAAGCAATCGAAAGACCATTTCCGAATACAAAATCTTCATTGATTTCATATCAACTATAGCCAAAAAAGCACTTATGCGTTTAATGAGACGCGTCTGTCTAAGACGATGTGAAAAACACTGAAAAGAACCATCGGCCATTCCCTAGCACTAGCCTTTTGTTTGTTCTTCCAAGCTTTATTTTAAATAGGTTTCAAAAGGTGCATTATAGTATAAAGTTTATCAGATTTTAATGAAAACTTTTTTTGGAGGCATACGTTCAAAATGAAAAAAATCATAATCTGCCAAACCCGAAAATATAAACTAGTGCCGAATGAGAGAATATCAGAATGTTAGTACAATATGGTACTTTCACCATATTTAGTTAATTTATACAAGATTATTATGGAGGAATCATAGCAGAGTAAAGTCGAGAAGATGTACAGATGAAAATAGTTCAGATCTTCAATCTTAATTGCCAGAAAACCTTTCTCAGTTCTTGAAAATGACGTAACAAGATCCATCTTGAATGACTGACGACTACAGCTAGTGCATGCAAGTCTGAGAACCCCAAACGGAGTTATTTCTTTCCTCAAGAAAGGAATTCGCTTATCGTTCTGCTTCCTGGAAACTCTTGGTAAATAAAGCAAATCTGATTCTGATGGCAGATGTTGCCTACCTGGCCGTTTGACAGAGAGTGAGTAATGAGAGCGAGGATACTTTAATAAACTGATGGAAGTCTAGACAGGGAAAAATCATTAAACCTCGGGCTGTAAACGTGTAATGCGTTGTCGATTTAGACTTGGTATATTTTTGTTTATTTTTCCTTCTTGTTTTTGAAAGTACCTGTAGTAGCATTATGTGGTGAAATGATAGCGTTCTTCAAACTGGATAAAAAATCTTTATAACGTAAAACGAATTGCGGCGAAGTGAGAGTGGTCAGAGTCACAATACCACGGAATCCCGATTAAGACATTTTATATCTTTGCAGACCATCGCTTTTCTTGGGCAATCAAACTGTTTTTAATAATGTACTTGATGTATCCAATAAAATTATTACTGCCGTCCTCGAGGGCTATTGTTGCTTAATGAATATGGTAAAAAAAAAAAAGGTTTAATCAATTATGATTATCTTACCTGTTAATGTTCTTTGCCTTTTTTCCAAACATACCATACTGTACATCCTTTTAAAATTTTCCGCGAAAATACAGCGTGTCTTTGAACTTGTCTGCAGGACGCTGGAGGCGTCACCGTGGTAACCGCCTTCTGCAGGCTATTATAGGCTAAGTTGTTCTGTTCCCTGTAGTGTTATTGGTGAAGGGGCGGAGCCAGATGCCGTGCAAATCTGCTCCGTTCCGGGTTATTGTCAGTTTCGGCAGCGCGTTGCAGAGGGAAGGTACGCCTGCAAGAGAAAGATAAGCTGCCGCCTTAAACCTGCCTATTACAAATGTATACATGCCTGAAGGAAACGCGCCTCTGCTAAAGAAAGAAGTAAATCCAACAATAAATTAATAGTCAAAGGAAAAAACAGCCATTTGTAGTGTGACGCATCGGCAAGAAGACAAGAGTATACGCTCACAGGCAACGGAAATCGGCGAATACACGAATTTTTCAAAGGAGAATAGCGGTTTCCCAGCCAAGATATTAATGTTCTGCAGCCTCCAGCCTCTAAAGAGCAGCACGCAACCACTAACATAACAGATCTTTCGGTTTCTGCTTCAGATCGAAGGGATTTAAACCTTAAAAGGCTACACGGGTTTGTTACCAGAGGCCAATGCATTTCAGAAAAAAAATCTTTAAGGAAATAGATTTCGTAGTTAAGGGCGATTTAAACGGCTTCTGATTTTAACATATAGTCTCATCTGTCTGTTTCGAAAACGGGAAACGGAATATACAGTTTCTCCCACTGTGCGCATTCAGCTTTATCAACACAGGACATCTAAAATTCCTGTTCTTTGGAATCGCCTATGGATAACTGGCAAAAAAAATTGTGCTTTTTATTGTGTAATAACCAAGTGGAACAAGAATACGAAGTGCATTTGTCCATCTAATCACTTCCTTTTCAAGATCAAAACCATATTTTTCTGCTTTGACAGCTTGGATGTTTTTTTAATTCTCATTTGAAACCTGGGTGTATTGAAAAAAAGAAGCGTATTGTAAAATCTGATTTACTTTTATTGCTTCCTTTTTGGATTAGTATACGACAGAAGACTGAAAACATTTTAACTGGGAACTCATTCGTACTGTTTGTACTGTCTCGCTGCTACACCGGAGCTGTAACAAGAAAAAAAAAACACCGAAATTATTTTTCATCTGTGTGTGTGTGTGTGTGTCCGCGTGTTTATGTGTGTGCGCGCGTGTGTGAGAGTGCGTTGCCTCCGGGAAATTAACAATAAAAAAGGGATTTTAAAGGATTATTTCTGAGTTCTGCTTGCCCAGGATGAGATCTCTGCCTCCCCCCTGGATCATATCGCTCTGAATCCGATTTCCAGGCTCTGCTACCAGGAACTGTAGTGTTGGATCGATTTATGGTAAATACGAAATATTTAAAATATTTTTTAAGTTGCATATGTTATCTCAATCTCTCTTTCGTATTTATATATGTTTATGTACGGTGTTACCTATGTATGTCTTTAATCTATGGAGAGATTATCTAATGCAAAAGAAGGACCATTGCAACAGTGTTATCAAATACATACTGGCATTAGGCTTCAAATCTAAAAGTCAAGTCAAAACCAAATGTGTCACATATACATGTATACATACGTTTTGTATCAATATAAACTCATATATATATATATATATATATATATATATATATATATATATATATATATATATTTGAATTGCTTATATAATATTCTTTAAAGTTCACTTATTTAGTACAGAGTGACATATAAAACCACATATCTAATAGAGTATGCATTTAAACTTCTATAAACAACGGTGTGCATATTAGAGTTGACAGTCTTCTAATCTGAAGTTATTTATTTTTCGGTTACTCCTTAGAATAGATGTGTGATCCACTCTGTAAATATGCGATTTGGTGCATTAATACTTTACAATTAGCAGTTTTGTTTTAGGAAGACGTATATAAGTGTGTAAGTTTACATTGCTAAGCCTGACGTCTCCAAATGAGCATGAAAATTAATACATGCGGTACGAAGTTACGATCTTTTATATAGGGGGAGAAAGGCTGCAGAGTCCAACGAAAATTGTAAAGTGTAAGCGATAAATTAAAAAGTAAAGGTACAAACTGTACTCTCGCGAAAAAAATTTTAAAACACAAAACAAGAACGGACTGTTTCGAATAACAGTTCAGTGATAGAAATGTCACACTTGTATGGGTAGATTTTAATACTGATTATCACTGAAGACTTCATTATTTTATGAGCGAGAGAGATGGATACACATTTATTTCTAATTACAAAACACCTCAGAACTCTGGCACTTTCACTACTACACCTAAAAATATACCAAAATGCGCAACTTAAAAATGAAACATTTTATCTATCTATCTATCTATCTATCTATCTATCTATCTATCTATCGTTTTAGAGTTTCATTATTGCTCTCTGGTCTTAAAATGACAGGTGAAATAATGAAAGGAAAAGCTCGGCTGCAAATTCACCTATTTCTGCTTTCTATTTGTTTTTTTTTTTTATGCCTGGATGGAATCCTAAGACCTGGCGAGACAGGTTTCCCGTCAAATGACTTGCCCGCTGAAGTCGCTGAGAATGCATTTTCTGGGGGTGGTTTTTCTTCCGACTCTGCCTTTTCTTGTAGTCGGGTATTTACAGTATACATACATTTATGTCTTCGTCTTTTTTAAGAGACAGTTGGGTTAAATATTTAGGTTTGGTTTTAACGCGACAACAATGCCGAGTTTCACAATGTCACTTTTACAGGAACAAAATTGACGGAACAAAATTGTAAAGGAGGTCTGGATTGTATATGTGAAAAAAAAAATCATCATTGTTAAATCTGCGCAAGTTTGCCCAGTGTAGTCCTGTTAAATGTAGCAGGTGAATCCTTAATGCAACTATGGTGAGACGCTTTAAAACATGCTTCACAAAAGGAATACAATTCACAGCACTTAAAGGGTGAATGGTAGCCTTTCTCAGATGTATAAAAAGTAACCATTCCTTGTTTTTAGAACAAAGAATGCATAAGTTTGGAATCTTGCGAATAATTTGTCTTAGCGTTTAAGGATCAAAACTTTTTTTAGGCTTAAAAACATTGAATATCTGGAACTAAAACTGAATAATAAATGCAATTAAAGGACACAAGAATAAATTTTATATTTGTTTACATACATCCATCGATTTTTTGAGCAACCTTGTAATTCTCAGTAGGTAAGGTTGTATTGTAAGTATCACGTTTAGTTTTTGCATTTTGTGATATAGGCGCGGTTTAAGCTATCTGAGTGATTAATAAAATAGAATTCGTTCTCATTAGCTCGTGGTAACAAATATACACGCTACGACACCAATTTTGCTTGGCCTTGTGTCTTGAAATTTGCAGTTCGCAATACTGATGGGCAGACTGACGACATCTAAAGGTCGCAAACCGCCCAGTGAAGTATATGAAAGATGTTCGAGTTACTGGACTGCTAGTTTTTCAGAACAATCGAGTATTTCAGCCGCACACATTGCAGTATTAAGAGGTATTTTTTCAGAACAAAATAAAGAAGATTAACAGGTGTTAGTATTTTTATGCGCTACATGTGCCAATCCTTACACCTATTTTCCAAGCTCTCTATAACCCTGAGCAGGGTCGCGGAGAAGCTTCTGCAAGTCTGTTTTTTTTTTTTAATAGTTTTGTTCGATTCCCGACTAGGCGGTCAACCGTGCGGGACAACCTGACAGTTTAAAGTCATGTGGACAATGTTTTTGGTTCAATCGATGTTTTCTCCGCATGCTCGCGAGTGTTAGTCTATGAGCTGGTATCCTGTCTTGCCCAATTTCTATCTCAAGAGGTTACCAGCAGGTTAAACTTCACAAGACTCCTTATTGGGAAAAATGAGTTTCGCCACTTAAGTAATTTAAAACACAGTGTGAAGTCCACATTAAAACTGCCTTAATTTTTGTGCGTATATTAATAGGAATTTTCTAACTGCACCAATACTCTCATTTTTTAATTACTACAAATTTTTGTAAAAATAGCAGGCTGAACCTAACACACCATGAATTGTCGAGAGGAGCCGACCAGCCTGAGGGCGATTAAATAAATATTCGTCGAATTATTGACGCACATTAACAATCAGTTGTATGCAGACCGGGTGAAGTATTTGTGCTTTGCGCATGCCGCTAACTTACCAATGCATGTAATACAGACACTTGATAACCTGCAGAAACGTCCGAGAGGTGCAGTGCAGCTGTGATTTTGGAGCGGATTTCACGCAGGAAGAGAACTCGGTGTAGTGCCTTGGTTGATTGGCTTTCTTAATAACTGTTTTTGCATGAGTGACAGACTCGCTCAGAGTGATTTCTCCTCAATAAGCCACTTTTCCCTTTGAAAACGCCAACAAGCTGTGTATTTGGTCGTGGAGCCGGGCTCTCAAGCACACCTCCGGCTATGGTAGTGGATGGTTACTTTCATATGAAGCATTTGGCTTTAGGAAAAAGAAAGAAGCAAAAAAGTAGAATTGCAGTCTCACATTAGCTCTCCGAAAATGACACGGCAGGTTTTGTTTCAAGAGGTACGTTAAGTTCACTCTACTAACAGCCTTATTATCACTTTATAGCTAGTCGGAAGTATTTTAGGATGCTGATGGGAGTTTATTGAACAATGTGGGAGAACCTGCCAAAAGAATGGAATTGCACCTTTCCAAGAGACGAGCGAAATGTGAATTTAGCATAATTCTGGCAGACTAGGTGTGTTTTCCTGTTGCGGGTGAGAAGTTATCCATAATGCTGCCTCTTAGTCCATTGAAGTGGACAGTTTTAATTGGTCATCCTATCTGTTGTACAGTTGCTTAATGGTTAATAGTGGTACACCTAAGGCTGGGTTATTAGTGTTTGTGTAGGTGTCCACACGTTTTTGAGTTTTCTTATAAAATGCATGAAATGTTATTTCTCAACTCAAAATGCTTAGTTTGTGTGTGTGTGTGGGGGATATGGGCTGCATCTTTCATTCAGTGTTGCTTTGTTAATGTGGATATATTTGACATCAATATCATTTGGGTTATTTTTTAATGGATCAGATCTATATCTCTGCTGGTATGCTTTCTGTGTTATATTTATATGCACTACCTGTGTTCACATGAGCTCAAAAAATACTACTTAGGTTACAGATGGGAAACTGTACATATTCTCATTTGACTCCCTTTTATGATGTTCATCTAACATGTCCATAATGGAATTATATTCTATTGAGAAAAAATAATGACCTTAAATTGTTTAGAGAAAAAAGTATGGAGGCTTTGGCAGCTTTGAGCCCTAACTGTTCATGAGTAAATCAGTATCCATTTCAGTAATATCAGAT
This sequence comes from Polypterus senegalus, assembly GCF_016835505.1. Classification (NCBI taxonomy): domain Eukaryota; kingdom Metazoa; phylum Chordata; class Cladistia; order Polypteriformes; family Polypteridae; genus Polypterus; species Polypterus senegalus. The sequence continues at coordinate 61,692,400 of NC_053165.1, read as the reverse complement.
GGGTGGAATGACGTTTGGATGACCAGCAGTATGGTCATTGTTTCAGAGAGCCCAGCTTTTTAGCAGTCCACATGGAACAACTTTTTCTGTGATGCTTTGATATGAGATGATGTTATTTAGAAGTGTTTTGCTGACTGATCTACTTAATTGTCTTTTAGAAGTTCATCTACTGGAACATCCCCTCATTTTTTCATAAGCAATGTGAATGAACTAAAAGGCTTGATTTGGCAGGTTTAGTTTTGGAACAGAGTAACATTTTGTACTTCATAACATTGTGTTTGGTCTGAATTATATATATGTGTGTGTGTGGGGCACGGTGGCGCAGTGTAGCGCTGCTGCCTCGCAGTTAGGAGACCCGGGTTCGCTTCCCGGGTCTTCCCTGCGTGGAGTTTGCAAGTTCTCCCCGTGTCTGCACTCCGGTTTACTCCCACAATCCAAAGACATGCAGGTTAGGTGGATTGGCGATTCTAAATTGGGCCTAGTGTGTGCTTGGTGTGTGGGTGTGTTTGTGTGTGTCCTGCAGTGGGTTGGCACCCTGCCCAGGATTGGTTCCTGCCTTGTGCCCTGTGTTGGCTGGGATTGGCTCCGGCAGACCCCCGTGACCCTGTATTTGGATTCAGCGGGTTAGAAAATGGATGGATGTGTGTGTATATATGTGTGTGTGTGTGTATATATATATATATATATATATATATATATGTTTTTTAGGGGTGTCATGCCTATTTTAAAATAAAAAAAGTTTTTCATAAAACCAGTAAAATTAATATAGCTAGTCATTTCTCAATGTAAATAAAATTACTAAAGAGTTTATTTGAAATTAAATTCCTTGATTGCATCTGAGCTGTTCTTTGTGAAGAACCTAAGGATCCAATATTTCTCAGTTCCTCTGTGAACGTGAATTTTGTTAAGGTGTGAAATTTCATTTTTTCACTCTGTTATCTCCAACCCCGTGGTGTTGTGTTAAGTGTATTGTTACATTGTGTTAATTTACAGCAGCACATTGGTGCAGCAATTGAGACTGCTGCCTCACAGCCCCAGAGATATGGGTTCAATTCATGCCCTTTTCACTTTGTGTTGTTTGCATATTCTTCTTGTGCTCCCAAATCCCAGGTACTGTATGTCATTATGTAAATTAGAATGAGTAAATGAGCCTGAGTGGGAGTGGTATCTCTTCTTGAGCTGGTCTCTACCTTCAACCATGTACTTGTGCCATGGTTTTGTACTCTCTGGGGCAAAGGAAAAGATTTTTATGGGAATTAATTGATGAGTTGATTTTACGGTATGTGTATACCAATCTCCAATATGTAATACGCTTATATTTTTTGTATTCATTATTTTGCAGTTTTATAATTTTACCATTTGCTTTCACTTGTTGTTGGCTCCCATTTGCTGTCTAGCCTTCCAAAAAATGAAATCAGAATCTACTCACAATTTTGATTTCCTTGTCCACACATAAAATTGCAGTTAAACAACAGAGGCACATGCTAGGCATATGAATTACTTTCCATTAAAAAGGTTTTCTTTTTGTACCAATAAGCCAAGAGACATAGGTGTATGCAAGAGTCCCTTTTCCTTCAGCGTTTATTCCACCAGTCAATGTAACTCTTCAAACATTCGTTATAAATTGCCCCTATACTTTCCAAATTTAATAGCTATGCTTTTTTGTGAGCATAACAGAAAGTTTTGGGCTGTTGAGCAGAAATGTAGCTCTAAATGAGAATGATGAAAAGTAAAGCATATTTCTTAAATTCAGAGATAATGTACTCCAGTTTAATTAAATAGCCTAAGCTCCCTATCCTCTTTATACACTATGTATAGGTTAGAAAACAAGAACTCTTTGAACCTGGAACTTCTGTCTGCTTCCATCTAAATGGCAAACTTTTTATTTATTCTTTTCAAAGTCCTGATTTTGAGTCTCATCCTCTGCCTCTTTGAATAGGGACTGCAAGGATTTGTCAATATAGAGCTGTCTCTTCAACTCACAGACAGCCCCTGTGGGCCCAAGCCTGTCACTAGGGTCAGTGCTCCTGCTTGACTTGATGTCAGTGAGTGGAACATTTTTTTAAAAAAAACAGATTGGTATACATTTTTATTTTGATTTCAGCCCAGACGATGAGCTAACAATGTCAGTGTGGCCGATGGTGTTGTGAGTGACTCGAGATTAACTCCTGCAGTGTAGAGAAGGTCTATCTTTGTTCTTGGAAAGATATCTCTGCTCTACAGTTGTGGATGCTCATCTCCACTCTTTTCTGTGGGCGTCCATCTGTACCCATTTCACAGATTTCACGTTTCAGGTAGTTTTAATGAGTTGGAATTGGGATTTATATCTGTGCCTTGAGCAGATTCAGTTGGAGGCGTGCACAGATGTAGCTCAAGTGAGATTGTCACTCATCCAGACTATTGGCAATCTGCATCCAGCTGTGCGTACTTCACAGATTTGACGTTTCAGATAGTTATCCTGTGCCTGGCTTATTCCCTGTTTCTGCTCTGATTGTTGGCAAGTGAAGAATTTACGCTTGGAAGGGCAGAAAGAGAGAAAAGGCATGGGGGCTGAGGAGGAGGAGTTGTATGTGAGAAATGTCCCAAAATATGAAATGCTTACCTCCAAAAAACCAAAAACCATGACTGAAGGAATGTATTAAAAGGAAAATAATAATTTCTACCTTTGACAAATCTGATAAAATATGTCATTAATACCATCCAAGCTTCTCAGTAAATAAGCTGACAGTAACTTACTGTACTACTCTACTACTTTCATTCTTTCTGAACTTTGGGAAAGATGGCATGTAATTTGTAAACAGCAATCATTTGTTTATCACACACCAGGTCAAGGGAGAAGTGCATTAAAAATGCTGTTTTATATATTCCCTTGTGATATCATACCTGTGCACAATTCAAAAGAATTATATTTTCATGGAAATGCAGTATCAACAGTTTGTAAAATAATTATGATTCTAAACATTTAAACAAATAGAAAGAAAGAGAGAGCAGTCACCTACATGTGACCCTCTTGTTCTTTTCCATTACACATTCATCCGTATTTATTTCATATAGAATTTTAATTTATCATGTCAATGGAAGCTGTGAATGACATGTGAACAGCTGAAGGCATACCCAGCAACATTAATAATAGTATGCTTAACCAGACAGGCATAATACTACAGAGAAAGGAAACCTATAATGCAGTTTTGAAATTTTGAAAAGCCAAGGTGTGAAAACCCATGCAGAGCAGTCAATAATTTTAAGTGGTGAATTAAATAAAGTGTAAGTTTTTATAAAATATTTGAGCTGCAACATCAAAAATCACATTGGCTTTGGAAGGCATGACAGTCTCCCCAACAGTTTAGGCCAATGGCCATTATATTACTGGACTCTCCATAAAGCAGCTGCAAAGAAGGATTACAATAATTAACTGGATCTAAATAGAAAAAATAATTGGAGAACAGAAAATAATGCCTAGCACTTCACAAAGTATTACTGTTGGGGACTAACTGCCAAACTCAGACAGGCAATTTTTATGCACCTTTTTTAACTTTCTGATTGTTAATGTTGTCTACAAATATCCTGCCATTTATAGATAAAATGGTGAGCATTCCTTTTCATTTGCTGTAGGCTTTGAGAGGCAGTGACCTAAGTATGCTTCACTTTAGAAAGCAGCATGTTAGATGTAAATTATATAATTGAGTAAGTTAAAGGGTTTTTATGGCTATCATTTGCATAACCCAGAGTTCATGGCAGGGTGACAAGCTATGTTTTCAGGATTCCCTTTTTTGACAGTCCAATTATTAGTGCCTTTTGCGGGTTAAGCTTTTCATTTACGACAGTTTTCTGTAATTAGCTACAGTGGGTCACAAAGCAACCTTCATCTCTTCTGTCGAACAGACACCGTGATGCTAAGTGGCCTCTCTGCAGACTGCAAAGCTTAGTAACTTACAGTATGTATGGGGCTGTCAAAATAGTCTTGCAGCAACAGTAAGGAAGAAGAGCTTATAAAGCAAGCAACATTTTACCTAAGAAAAAAAAACACTTATTTTCAATATTTCTTCACTGACTGCTTGTCATAGGAATACCGAATTATACTTCTAGAACCCTAACCTAGCTCTTTAAGTCTCACTCTAGACCTCCACTGCGAAGTGGCTAAAAAGAATTCAGAACTGAAAGTATTTAGCCTGTATTACAATTATAGAGAAGCCATCTAACATAGCAAGCTTTTAAAAATATCATGAGGTATAGAAATCCTGCAGCGTCTCAACAGAATCCAACCCTCTTCTGCTTTGCTTGCAGGGTTTCAAAGGCAACAGGAAAGGGAACCATTCACTATAATTAAACAGAATGTTACAAGTGGCAATTGACCATAACAAATCCTTCAATGCAAAGTGGCCAAAACATTACGGAAAAAATATTCAGCCTGGTTAAGAAGAAGATGACAAAAAGTATTTCAGGTGGGAACCATTTACCTTATCTGGACAACATGAAAAGATATCTTATATCAACAAGGCTGCAAAAGTATTAAGATGTCAAATCAAGTAATTGCTTTTGAAATGCCACAGGACAGATCACCACCCTTCTGTCTTTGCAAACGGATTTTCAACATAATTAGGAAGGGAAATCATTCAACCTGATTAGACATAAAGTTACAACTGTTAGAAATGTTACATAAATGTTACAAATCCACTTACAGGTGGCTGAAAACACTTGGCTGAATAACCAGAATGTTGATTAATAAGCTCCAGTTGTTATAACACCAACTACATTGTAGGTAGTCAAAGGTCTCAGCAAGGGAACCATTCAGTCTTTGTGATAGGAAGATCCTTCATTAACAAGCCTGATAAAATATGAGACTCCTTTTGAGTAGTGCAGCAGTTACCACCACTTTCTGCCTTCACATGCATATTTCCAAAAGCATTTGGAAGGTGAGGACAGAATGTTAAAAAATGATACCTAAAGTCAGCAATTTTCTTCTCTCATGGGGCTTAAAGAATGAGGACTTTGATAGCTTTATTAAATAGTATTTACTCTGCCAACTCCGTGTTTCTAACATTACTAAATATTTTTAGAATAGCCAACAACAAGCATGTACAAGAGAACTGAATCGGAGAACTCCTTTTATGCTGCACTTTGTGAAAACATTAGGGCAGAAATCATGTAAACTATACAAAATAAAAGTATAGAAAAATGTTTTATTAGGTCTTCCTCGCTACTGAAAAATATATAGTTGTAACAAGATTAGAGAGCTTAATTGCATTCATTTTGCATGGTTTTCTTAGTATTTTATTGTTTAAGCAGAAATTCAGCAGCAGCAGAGAAAAAAACAATTTACTGTAAAAAGTATTAATGTTTTTTTGACCTCTGTATGACCCTTACAAGTTTTTTCATTCATTCTGTGTTACTTTTTCCTTGAAACAAAAACGAAATCCCCTGATTTATGGCTTCATGGAATGCACTCCAAAATGGTTTACTCTGGTAGAATGAATTCTGCAATACTGGGAGAAACATAGATTTGGCATAAATTAATCACTACAAAATTAAAAGGAGACGGTCTGAAGCTGTGTATGTGATTGATTAACCAAAGAATAAGAAAGGGATTCTCAGCGAAGTGTATTTATAATCTCTGTAAAACAAATCAATGCTCCTGAATTGCGTGATGACATTGATTGCTTTGCAATGCGGAGAACGCGGCAAAGGAGAGACAGGAAGGGTGATCATTTCAAAGTTAATCTACTGCTGCTTTAGCCTGGTAAAACAATATGTGTCTGCATTTTGCAACTTGATTACCATCCTCCAACATTTAGGACCACCATCTTAAAAAAAAAAAGTGTGGAAATCTCTTTTGCCCAAAGAAAGTCTTTGCAAAACTATAACATTATAATTATATACAGAAGTGTCCTATAGTTAAAAATTAAGTTAAATTTATACTGCATTTTATAATTTTACTTACAAGAATTATACTCAAATGATACCTCGAAGTGACCCAACTGGTGGTGTGGCCTGTACCTTTTAAGTTGTTCAGAAAAAGAATGTGGACCACATTCTTTTTCTCTGAACCTTAAGTCAAGTCACCATGTAACTGACATGTCAAGTTTAATTGAAATCAGCCATGTTCCACATCCATATACAGCATGAATAACACACACATACATTTATAGGCTAGATAACATTTATAATGCATTTATTTGTATATTGTACCTCTTAAGACCTTGTGTTTATAATAACTATCCGTTGTACCAAATTCAGTTTTTTCCTATTTGATTCTAGATGCGCAATTAAATACAACACAATTGAACTTCCTCTCTAATTTGTGTCTATATACAGTACAGTAAGTCATGAGGACTATAAATTATCAGAGGCTTCACTAGCAATATCTGGTATGTGTTACAGACAAAAATGTCAGACTGCTGGTAAAAAGTCAACCATTGGTATTACAACAAATGACAAGCTGAACCAATTATATCCCATCGAGACGGCAACTCACCACTACTACAGTTAACTAGAAGGATTTTTTGAGTTTTTAGCAAAAAGTGCTGGATCAAAGGACTTATTTCAGACATCAAATATTTATCAAATATAAGTCATTCAGGGCAGTAAGAGGTATTTCCACAGTAATGTTTAAGAATAAATCTGTCTTTGTGACTTTAAATAATCCTGTGGTTACATTTTAACATAATACCTGTATACCATTCTAAAACCTGTATAATCTAATTTAGGGTCACAGAAGGTCAGAGTTTATCCTTGCACCATTGAGCGCAATGCAAGGAACAATACTGAACATGGTACCAGCCCATCACAGGTCCCACTCAAACACATTTTCATACTCACTCTCACATCATGACAGTTTAAAGGAGAATTGCCAGGGACATATATGTCCTCGAAGATGTAGGAAGAAAACTAGGTTACCTACTGTAAAGGAAAGTCCATGCAGACAAAGGGGAACACATATATCCACATAGACAATGACCATGTACAGGAAGGTGAATCATTTTGCCTGCATCCATGAGACAGTAGATACACTCATACCACTCCTAGTTAAATTTGATGAACCTTAAATGCTATTTTATTGAATTTCAATGATTTTGAATCAGAGATAAAGATATTGTTTATGTTGTACTCTATAGCTTTGTCAAAGTGAACTGTAAGTCCAAATGTCTGATTCATTGATTATTCTCGACTCAAAGGTGTACCTAAAATCCTCATGCCCAAACAATATAAGAAAAATGTATGAGAATAATGCTTACATGAATTGTTTTATGTTAATGTAACACATTACTTAGATTGTTCCCTTGTTGGGTGTCATAATTAGCCAATCATTTCCTAAAGGTGAGGCCTGTGGTTGTGTCTTTCTACACTTATCTTCAAGGATCATCTGCCCCTGTACCTCAGGAAAAGATTATGTATAGAATAAACCTCTTAAGCATTTCTGTGTGAAAGATGAAGAACATTTCTCGACTGGTTATTTTATAAGTATACAGATGTTTGAGAAATGTTTGTATCGTAAATATGTCTTTATTAAGAAAAGTCTTGGTAGGATAGTCTATGATTTTAATATACTTTTTCAGCATTGCTCTGTTACATCCCATCCTGGAAGTTTCCTTGATAAATGGGGTGGTTGTGCCCTGCAGTTTAATTTAAGAATAAAGGTAGCTAAGTTGGAATTAATTTGTTACATGTTGTGTGGGGGCAAGGTGGGCTAACCAAATGTTTGCTGTTGTTTCCTAACCTTGTTTTTGGTAGGTAATGTTTTTTTTTTCTTCCTGCTAGTAGAAACAGTTATGTCTTGGAAATTGTGCTTGCATGAACCATTCAGAAATTGTCCTTGTGCTTATTTTGCAGTAGAACTTTTTGCTAACAAAACAAGACAGTACTTAAGTAAGCTATTACCATTTATCTGTGCTCATTCTTAATTCTGTTGCTCCCCTTCCAGGTATGCTGTATTTATGATCTTTGTGTTGATGATTAGCCTTAGCTGTTTTGACTTATTTCCTAATTTTACATTTTATCAGTTTCTGACTGCATGTTGCCTTTCTAGTTGCCTGACTGCTGTTGTCAGAAGCACACTAAATCATTCTTCTTGCTGAAGAACTATTTGTAGTCCATTCTGTGAAGGACTATTTATTACATATGAAATGTTTTAAATCATTCTGAGTAGCTTCACTCCGTATGTGTAATTTTATTGTATACAAGCTATCAGATCCAATGTTCCCCTTGACAATGTAATGCAAAAAGAGATGTTCATGTGTGTAAAGAATATGCACAAATGTGCACAGAAGGATTAGTATACGGACATCGTATATGTTTCAGGTGAAGTAGTTAAGGTGTTGGCCCTTATATCCCAAAATTGCTGGATCAGTTCCTGTCTCTGATCCATTGTGTGAGCCTGACCAAGTTTTGTAATTTGTTTGTGTTCCAATTGCAAGGGGTAATTGTAAACAATTGTACCATATCCTGATCTAGTATGTTGCCTTAGATAAAGGTGCCTGCTACAGTAAATGTCAGTTATGAGTAATGATAGTATATTTCATATGTATTTCACACTGACATTATGTCATCTACCACAAATAACTAAAATGCTTGAATACATTGCTTGCTAATTTGTGAGTTACACTATATTAACAAAAGTATTGGGGCTCCTGACCATTACACCAACAGGGACTTTAATGGCACTGCATTCAAATACATAGACTTTAATATGGAGTTGGTCCCCACTTTACAGCTAAAACAGCTTGCACTCTTCTTGGAAGGCTTTCCACAAAATTTTCGTTTGTTTCTACGGGAATTTGTGCCCTTTTATTCTGTATAGCACTTATGAGGTCAGGTACTAATGTTCGATGAGAAGGCCTAGCTTGCAATTTCTGTTCCAGTTCATCCTCAAGGTGTTTGTTGGGGTTGAGGTCAGGACTCTGTGCAGGCCAATCAAGTTCTTCTACTCTAACTCATCCAACCATGTCTTTTTGGAACTTGGTTTGTGCACTGGAACTATGTGCATTGTGTACTATGAACTATTCCACAGTCATGCTGGAATAGAAAAGGGCTTTCCCAGAACTGTTTCCACAATGTTGTAAGCACAGCATTGTCCAAAATGTCTTGGTATGCCAAAGCATTAAGATTGCCCTTCAGTGGACGTAAGGGGCCTAGCCCAAACCCTTAACTACAGGCCCAGACTATTATCCCTCCTCCACCAAACTTCACAGTTGGAACAATGCAGTCAGGCAGGAAATGTTCTAACAGCATCCAGACTCGCCCATCTGACTACCAAACTAAGAAGTGTGATTCGTCACTCTATAGAACAACATTTCCAACACTCCATCGAACACTTGGCATTGGACGTTGTGATGTGAGGCTTGCATGCAGTTACTCAGCCATGGAAACCCATTCCATGAAGTTCCCACCGCACAGTTAATGCCAGTGGAAATTTGGAACTTTTCAGCTATGGAATCAGCAGAACGTTGGTGACTTTTACACACCATGCACCTTAGCAGTCGTTGACTCTGCTCTGTGATTTTACGTGGTCTTCTCCTTTGTGACTGAGTTGCTGTTGTTCTTAAACACTTCCACTTTTCAATAATACCACTTACATTTCACTGTGGAATATCCAGCTGGGATGAAATTTCACAAAGTGTCTTATTGCAAAGGTGGTATCCTGTCACACTACCATGCTTGAAGTCGCTGAACTCTTTAGAATGACACATTTTGTTTCACAAATGTTTGTAGATGGAAACTGCATGGCTAGGTGCTTAATTTTATACACCTGTAGCAACGGATCCGATTGAAACACCAAAATTCAATAATTAAGAGGTGGGTCCCAATACTTTTATCCATATAGTGTATGTGCAAAGGGTGAATAAACCTGATATTCATTACAATGACAGTAGAAATGTGATAACCTGTAAAGGAGACCATGACATTAACTTGGAAAAAATATAAGTGAGTTCAATATCTGATCCTAGTATGATGCAGTAGATTTCCTTGGCAGAAAGCATTAATACTGGCCACTAAGGTTACAAGGAAAGTCTTCCTTTAGCTCTGCTGGTTAGATTGCTTATGTGTCAAGAAAACTATGAAGATTTGAGCAGAAGAGGCAGAGTTTATCCCTGGTGGATAATGAAGGCAACCCCACTCTCTCTTCTCATTCTCTCATGTATTTATTTATAATCATTGTTTGAACCTGCATATTATATGAAAATGAAAATGAAATTTTCTTATATATGCATGTCGCAATAAGCATCAGATTGTCCAGAATGTGTTAATTGCTTGTTTGAATACTTAAAATCAGTGTAAAAGATCTTTTAAATGATGCCTGTAAGGATATGCATATCCTGTAACCTGCCTCATTGCTCCTTGTATTTCTCTGCAGTTATCCCTTGAGTTTATATAGTCAGACTTGCTGTTTCATTGAAATCTGATTTTGTTTTCAGAGGGTGATTTTGTCATCTTTTTTTCTAATGGAGAGTGAGGTCTGGGGAAAAAGGGTTTGTTATGACAGAGACTAGCAGCTCACCTCTTTCCTTTCCCCTCAGAAAGGAGGTAGGGTGAGATGATTGGTTTGGTGACTATGTTGCTAGGCAACATGTGCATCAACAGCAATCACTTTTCATCTTTCAAAATATGTACTGTATAATAGAGCCACTGGCACCATTTGATAGGTGCCTAATGACTAATGCGTGCTTTCATTTATTGCACCAGAAGGTAATGAGAGCATTTAAACATATGCACCTTTTAATAACGATAAGCACATTTCAAGATTTTGTTTTGTTTCAGCTATTACCTTTTTTTCTATGACATCATTGTCTGCTAATTGCAGTGTTCACCTTAGACCTTTTTAATGCTATTTGTACCAGAATTTGAGTAGTTCTGATATCCTGTGCATCTTTAGTTTTTCTGTCAAAAGTGCATTGTTCTGCCATGTCTATTAAAGTGCCCTCTCCACACTACCAGCACTTTAATTGTGTGAACAAGTGCTAGTGACCTTTAGTTTGATCTGTGCACTAAAGATGCTGAGCACTAGCCACCAGCATATGAAGAGGAACTAAAACAAAACAATAGGAAAACCTGAATTGAGATTTGACCTCTATGTTGTTTCTCATTAGGAATATAAAGTGAATCTATGGACTATTAAACTACATGTGTTACTCCACTTCTTTGGTTTAACGGTTCAGTCATTTAGCACCCTTTTTCATCCATTTTTTGATTTTCTATTACAGGTCAGCATGGAGTCTGAGGCTATCAGGGCTGAACTGTCCACAAATCAGGCTCCATGGCAGTCTACCGTTATTTTGCAGGGGACACTCATGTACACACATCTAGTCATGTAACTGCAATGCAAGACATACAAAGATCAGTGAGCTAGTAAGCTTGGTTATGTTCTGCAAGTGTTTCAGAATTAAGGCTCAATTCATAATGCTTTCCATCTCTAGATGTGTGGAATTTCCAACATTTTCTAGAAGCAGCAGTAAACCATTTCACCTAGTGACTACTTCCTAACCTCGGTGTTGCCAAAACTGGCTGATATTATTTATTTGGTACAACAGATGTATGCATGAATTTATTTTATTTTATTACTAATTTCATCAACTTTGTGTTTGCCTGCAAGTCTTCTCCTACTGCACTGGGACTAGGGTCCTGCTGTCTCTTTATGTGCTTTCTCCAAGACTGCATTACTCCTGCCTATTTAGATGCTCCAGATTTGGTTACAATGAATAGGATGGGAAGCATTAGCAGCAACAGTGCTCTGCTTTTGTCTTTGCTACGTTTTTATAATAACATCTGTCATAGTGTGTTCTTATAATATCCCCAAAGGTTGCAGAAGGATAATTCTTTATGTGTACATTTTTTGTCTGTTCCCTACCCCCCTCTTCTTCCAGGGCACAGATTGTTCAGAGAGTAGTGGGGTAAAAACAGGCTATTTGTGGCATCTTGTAAACAAACTCCCAACGAGCGAGAGGTAATGGCCTGGAACTGACAAGAACCCACTGGGAGCTTCGCTCTGCAACGCAGCTGCACAGAGGAGAGTCAAGTGGGAGGAGTGGGGGGAGGGGGTATAGTTAGGAAGCTTTGCAGAGTCGACAAGAAAACTGAAATCAAAATGAAAAACACCCCAGCCAGCAGACTTTTGAGTCTGGTGTGCTCCATGGTTTAAAACTGATGATAAGTTGAGAATATCATTGTTGCTTGGCTGGAGCAATAATAAGTCTTCTATAGGAAATGTTGCTTTTCTGTCCAGAGACTGGAAGTCTTCAGACACTGATCTTTCTCATATCAGAAGTTAAATTAAATTGTTTTGCATCAGGAGAAGATTACAATTTTTTTTTGTTGTTGTTGGGAGGTGGGGTGTGTGTGTGAATGGGGTTGAGTTAGAATTTGATTTTCCTAAGAGTGAGGAAGTGCTGGCAGAGATATCCATATTAATTACAGATATTCATCTATCCCTTACTCCATCAACTTTTCCTTTACAAGGTCACAGACAGGCACGGAGCACCATAACAGGCAGGCTCACATACACAACACAGTCATACTCACTCATACAAGTCAATTTACAGGCATCAATTAATCTTATATACAAATCTCTGAGATGTGAAAGCAAATCAAGGTACCCAATATACACCCATGCAAACAAGGTGAGAACACATAAAATATACAATGACGGAGAAAGAATGAGGAATCAAAAAACATGTCCCAGCACCTACCAACCATCATGCTTATGTTACAGGCATTACAACATTAGAACAATCTAGACGAGAACAGGCCTTTCAGCCCAACAAAGCTAAGTAACCTAACATTCTGTTATCATTCTTAATGATTTTCTGAACACTGCCTGGCAGTTGATAGTGATGAGTCAACTCCTAAATCCTTATCATTGAGTATACTTTTAATTTTTAGACCTCACATTGTGTATTCAGACCTAACATTTTTGCTTCCTACATGTAGCACTGTATGTTTACTTACATTAAATTTCATCTGCTTGAGTGAACATTCAACAGAGAAAAAATATGATTTTTGTTATGCATTTTATTATAAATATTTTATTTATCATTTACAGCTTATTCAATACTGTTTATTTAATTTTAGGTAGTGTCTTCTTCAGTGTTCTAGCCTATATATATATATATATATATATATATATATATATATATATATATATATATATATATATACAGTAAAATCTAATGTATATATTCAACCTTCTCTACAACTGAATGCTAGAAATAGAGTTTAATAAATTTATGAATTCAAGAATATTCTTAGTTCCTTTATTACTGTATTGCCATGCAATTGACTTAACTACCATCTAAGGCTGATTGCAACATTTCAGAATTATGTTATTTCTTGAGACTAAACTGGCCAAGTATGAATTGGTGTGTCTGTTTTACAATGGACTGTTAAATTGTCCATGGCTGTTGCCTGAATGAAAGGCTCCTGTTCATAGTAACCAAGTATTTGAAAAAATATAAGAAACAAATTAATGGATGTCAGACACATCTACCTAAAATATGCACATATTTGTATTTATTTATTTAGTAGATGACACCTTATTGTCATATATTATTGCAAGCCAATAAGTAATATCTAATAAAATATACAACTCACAAGTAGCACTAAATTCTTTAGCACATACAAAATCACTGTAAATAATTCAGTCTAATATAACTACTGTATGTGTATACAGTGTGTGTGTGTGCAGATAGAGATATCAGGCTTATGAAATGTGCAGATTTACTAGAGTTAAAGTAATTGGGATCTCCATTCCATAGTTTCAGTAGCAGCATAAAGGAAACAGATAATAAGGTGTATTGCTGGTAGGCTCACTTGCATAGTGCCCTCTTCTAATATCAACTATGCTTTCAATCACTTGTTTAAGTAGTACTGTATGTCTTTTGTGGTGTATTTTTTACACCCCACCATGGCTAGAGAAGCTCTTACTTGGTCATCAACGTTACTGCCATCTGCAAGTAGTCAAAAAGTAGTTTTTAGTCAGTGTGTTCTTCTTGTTTGTTCTCTTTCACCTGTTGTCTTCCACAGTTTTCTATATAAAGGTCGTTCTTTCACTTGAGTGAAATGTGACCAACAATAATCCTTTGTAGTAAGTCAATTAATATTATCCCTTAAGTCTTTAATAGCTGAATAGTTGCTCTACATGGCTGCCTGTACTCTGTATATAACCTAAATTTGTATTTGTATACATATTATTATGTACATGATTATAGAAAATAGAACAAAAAGTTCAAAGAGCAATAAGTACTGCAACATTCTAAATAAAGTTCAGGCTGCAAAAAAGGCATGGATATCTTAGCCTGAATCTAAACACTGCAAAACGATTGCTTTCACTCTTATTGCAGTTTTCTCACCTTTTCTCTATTATATGATTTAATCACTTCCTTGACAGTTAAGCATTTCCAGTCCACATCCCTTGTCTCCAAATTCACCAGCTAGCACAACTAGTAATTAAACGTCCACCTTAAGGCTACTACTTCTGGAACCATTCCTGGAACCACTACAAAATGTCAGCTCAATAGGGAGGCTTAAGGTAAGCTAAGGTTGCACTACATAACCTATAAGCTTGTGACACTACATTATCAATAAGCTCTGAACTGTACTAAAGGGTCATGTATCTACAAGTTCCTTTGGTGTGTCTAACTGTTTTGTAACAGGGCCTCTAGTGGCTTGGGGGCTTTAATTTTGTCCTGCCAGTTATTACAGAAACCCTTCTGGGACAGACTTAGCTGTGTATGTTTTACCTCGAATTGTCCATGTCTAATGCTGTGTTCATGTGCTCTTTGACTATTCAAGTTGTGATGTTTCACCATCCTACTTCAGCGTGTTCAAGTGGATTTGTGGTCAGACCATTCAAAGAAATGTGATAAAAAGCATTTTTTTGTGAAAATAAACAGCAAAATAATTATAAATATCACTTTGCTCTAAATTCAATTTGACCAAAAAATGGCATTTTGGGCTGAACAGGGTATATGTTTTAGTTTAAAAAATTGACTAAGATGAAAAGTCATTGTTACGTCATAAGTCATACAATTTGAATAGCTTTGTTTTCTCCGAATTGTCTGACATGTATTTCCAAGTTTAAGAGCATTCACGTGGAATTTCTGACTCAGCAACTCTGAATATTCTTTCTGTCTGACAGCATGTGGATGCAGAATATGGTCAGTGGTGGGTTGTTCATTCACCAGCATGGTCTTCTAGACAGGATGCCTGTTCAGGCATATCTATGGTCTCAGAGCACCAAGTGACTTTTCAATCTTCTTTAAATCCTTTTTTATGCTGTTTCTGCCCCAACAGCCCCTCATCAAACTAGTAACCCATTTATTTATATAAGTTATTTGGACATATTTAGCTATTAAGAAGAGGCACCAGGAGATTTACATGTGTTATTATTTTGTCTAGCTCCTCAGAAGGTCATTTTGGCACACTTGTTTCTTATTTCTCCTCTTGTTATGACCTTGATCGCCTTATTGAAGATACAGCATCTCTGTTCATAGCAATGTTATCTTCTCTGACCCAGAGTCCCTGATTAGAACTGCTATGTGATACTACCTCACTTCGGTCAATGAGAGGATTGATTTTCTTATGTTGCAAACTTGAACTGCCGACGGGGACTACCGCCTTCCTGACACATGTTCCCATAGCAAGCTTTTTCTTTCATTTTCTTGCATTGCCTGCAGCTCAATTTTCCAAGTGCCCTAAAACTAATGCAAGGGTGGGGTGATGCATTATAAAATCCTATCATTCATCCTATTGAACAGAAAAAATATTTATTGGATTAACTATTTATCAAAAAAGGCTTGAAATATGGATAGAGTTCTAGTCCACCTTCAGAAGACACTTAGTCTTCCATCTAAACCTTTAATACTGTGGCCAAACAGAGGGTGTGTCCTTCTGGGTTTGGATCTCTTACAAAGGACAGACCACAACACAGTTTGCAAACATGACATTTTTACAATTAGGAAGATCTACAGCGTATAACAAGTTGATATTAGGCTGGGTTCACTCCATCAAGCCTCATTATTTGACCAGTAAATTAAAAACACATTAAAGTTTTGAAATGAAAGAAGGCTCTTCAGTACATTCAAGCAAAGTTATTTTTTCTTATTTTATCTTAAATGACAGGACAGAATCTTCTTCTGCAAAGATGGTTGTGTACCGTGGTGCTATATAGTGACTACTTGTCTAATAAAAATGCTCATTCACAGTGATAAAGTATTTCCTAGAGGACACCTTGGCCTATTATCCTAGGATGCTTGAACATGATCTAGCTTTCTCAGCATCAAGAATCTTATGTTGGTTTTTAGGTATTCTGAGAATTTTATGAATTATCTTTTTTAATGTTATACCTGCCTAACTTGTGATGTTCACATCAAGTCAAAGTCAAAGTGAACTTTATTGTCATCTCAACTATATACAAGTATACAGATAGACGAAATTGCGAAGCTCAGGGTCCACAGTGTAACAACATGATGTGCAAATAATAAATTAAAAACAGAATTAAAATTTAAAAATTAAAAAAATTAAAACACAAACAAGACAAGACATTGTGCAAAGAAAAGACAAAGAAGTAGCAGCAATATTGATGTGTAAGATATGTAATATAATAAATAAATAATAAATAATAGACCTAGATAATACAGAAATTATCAGTGTATGATAATAGTTGTTTAAGACGTGTGTAAACAACGACAGGTCAGAATGTTTCACAGCAGAAGGATATCAGGAGGGTAGCCTGGGGTTAAGGAGTCTAACAGCTTGGGGGTAAAAACTCTTCTCTACAGCCTGGCAGATTTGCCTTTGATGCTGTAATATCTTCTCTTGGATGCCAGAAGTGTGAAAAGTCCATGTGAGGGGTGTAAGGGGTCCTGCACAATGCTGCAGGCCTTGCGGACACTGCGTTTGTAAAATATGTCCTGTAGTGAAGGGAGAGGCACCCCAATAATGTCCTCTGCTGTCTTCACTATCCTTTGCAGGCGCTTGTGGTCGGATATGTTGCAGTTGCCATAACAGACAGTGATGCAGCTGGTCAGAACACTCTCAATGGTACCTCTGTAGAACATGGTGAGGATGGAAGGGGGAAGACGTGCTCACTTCAGCCACCTCAGGAAGTGTAGTCTCTGCTGGGCTTTCTTGATTATTGATAAGGTGTTATGTGCCCTCGTAAGTTCCTCAGTTATGTGCACACCGAGGAATTTGGTACTCCTAACAATCTCCACATCTAAACCGTTGATGCTGAGTGGGATGTGGGCAGGACGTGATTTTCTGAAGTCCACAATTATCTCTTTTGTCTTGTCAACATTGAGAGATAGATTGTTGTCTTCACACCATGCAGACCGCCGTTTCACCTCATCTCTGTATGCTCTTTCATCATCCCTGCTTATCAGTCCCAGCACCGTCGTATCATCCGCAAACTTGATGATGTGATTGGTGTTGTGCGTGGCTGTGCAGTCGTGAGTCAGCAGGGTAACCAGCAGTGGACTAAGCACACAGCCCTGCGGTGCTCCAGTGTTCAGTGTGATGATGCTGGAAGTGTTGTAGCCCATCCAAACTGAATGGGGCCTCTCTGTCAAGAAGTCCAGGATCCAATTGCAGATGGTGTTGTTCAGGCCCAGCCTGCTCAGTTTTACATCCAGCTTTGAAGGGATGATTGTGTTGAAGGCAGAGCTAAAGTCTATGAATAGCATCCTGACATATGTGTCTTTTTTATCCAGATGTGTCAGGAAGAGGTGAAGGGTAGAGCATATGGCATCCTTAGTTGACCTGTTTGAGCGGTATGCAAACTGAACAGGGTCAAGGGAAGCAGGGAGATTAGTCTTTATGTGTGACATGACTAACATATGAGTCCCTCCAGAAATCTAGGAGAAAACAAGGTTTCTGTGGATTTCCTAGTAAAACCAATTAAAGACAGCTCTGTCTTTGTGAAAATTAAAAGCAAAGAATATGCATTTTTCTTAATATCACATCATTGTAAATACACTGTGACTGACAAATGATTTTTCTGACAGTGGTGATTATTGTTACTTTTACCGTTACATCACAACACTGAGAATTTGGGTAAAAACGTCTCAAAAAGTTTCTACTGGGAACTAACACTTAGAATTAAATTCACATTCAATTTCTTACTGGGAAACTTGTATTTTATATTTATCCCTGAGCATATGAGGCAGCATTAGAATTCCACTATATTTTCATCAATTTAATTATCAGACACTACTAGTTTGACTTTAAGTGGAGGAGCAGTTAGTTCTGCTGCCTCATGGATTCAGCATCCTAGGTAGCAATCCTGTTCATTGTTGTTGCCTGTGTGGAGTATGAACACTCTTCCTATGTCCTTCCTATGCATGAGTGAGGGGGTTTGCATAATTGGGCCTTGCAATAGAATGCCCCCTCCACCCCCTCATGTAACATATGTGACCATCAGTTGAATAAAGCAAATTTGAGAATTTTAGACTACTATTATGGTTGTGACACAGGAATTGTAATATCAGTAGTAAGCCATATAGTAAGGCATTGCACAGTTATAGAAAGAAGTAATGACCTAGATAACTTAAAATAAGCAAATCTTGTTGTACAAGACTCAGTGGTGCATTATTTCTACAGTGGTATTATGGGGAATGTACCTGATGCCATGCTAGTCTACCATGGCACCTTAATAACTCTTTATATAGTGTAGTAGTGTCTTCTTAATCATAGTGACTTCTTGAGGGTTTATTTCTAAATTAAGAGCCTACTGCAGTATGTCTGTTTTACCCCTGGAAAGTGGTTAACCACTCACCATAACACTCATGATTTGGAAAATGTATTCTACAAGTTAAAGGTTTAACTGTGAGGAGCATTTATAGTGTAACCCCTAAAAACTGCAATGTTTTACTGCAAACCTGTGACACTTCAATACCGACCACTGACTATGTAATCAATAAACATTTCTGGAAAAAAAATCTCCAAACCATTGTATTATAACTGTGTACTTGAAAGGTGCCTTGGGATGGTGTTCACTATATGTAGGTCCAAGCATCCATCCATTTTATAAAATACCTAGTCCAGTTCTGAGTTGTAACAACTGGAGCTGTCCTGGCAGCACTGGGTGCAACTAATGCGAGACAGAGAGCTGGAATGGTGGTGAGTAGATAATGGAAAACCTCCTTTTATTGTGTTGCTGAACAACTAAGAGCTTGGGATATAACGTCTACGTTTGCTCTCCACAACCTACCCATTGTTGGACTTTCAGTAAGTCTCTTAATCTTTTATTGATCAATTACTATTTTGAAGTTACTTTGGAAAAAATTGTGTTCCAGACAGATCGAATCGAAATATGTGTATGTATTTACAATAGCCAGACAAAGTGGCTATTGATAGATTCCTGTAGTATAGTAGTTTTCTCTAACAAGCCAGACAGTTACTTACATAAAGAGGTAGGTTATGCTTAATGATAATGCAGCTGTTATTAACTAACAAGAAATTTACAAAGATAGATGAACATGATTATGCATCATTTTTGGTTAAAACTGGAAATTAAGTGAATGATTTATTTAAGAGTTAACATTTTTAATATGGCTTTTATTTCTAAACTTTCAAACAAGAGAGTTTACAATTAAAAGCACTGCTTGAAGCAGTGCTTTTAATAGTCTATATTTGGAGTTAGCATTTGTTTAGTGGTGTACTGTTAAATTGCAATTTTTTTTTGTTGTAATGTTATGGTGTGGTCCAGGGGGTAATGGTAGCTGGATGTTAAACTAAAACCACAAGGTACACAGTCAGATCCCACCTCTGACGTCTGGTGTCTGGTGTCTCCTGAGCATGTCACTTGATTTGCCTGTCCTTAAGATCACAGGGTATTTATTATGTGTTGTATGTTCGTTTTAATGCTCTGCATACATACAAAAATTTCATAAAGATTTTTCTTTTACTAGTGTACATTTTTGCAATCTAATTTGTCCAATCCAATCCAATGCGTGCAGCACATTTATGCACACATCCTCCAGTTGATTTAATATTCATACTACTGTATACATTTACAACTGTTGTAATAACTGTTGAAATAAATCCATTCCATATACTGACACTTTGGAAATGCTCGCCATATCTCTATGCAACTGTTAATTTTCAGTGTGCTTTATATATTAATATATTATGAAAACAGATTTAGTGAAGTTATATTTGCTGAGGATATGCTGGGTCATTATCAGATTATGCAGAATTAAAAGTGATTTACTGCAGTTACAAAGGCAGTAGGGTTCTTCGTTTTCCTCTATTGCCATTCTGCATGTTGTAACGTTTACTGTTTCCTAGGTGCTAATAACTCATCCATAAAACTGGCTACATCTGTGGGTTGACAATGAGTTTTAGTTAATTGACAATCTGTAAATATAACTTTGGGTCCAGCCATTCATGGTATACCTCACTCATCTTCCTTCTTTTTTGATGGTTTGATCCTGTTTACTGGCAACTTTTTGTGAACTGATTTTTTTTTTTTATTGGGAGTCTAACCACTGGGATGGATTTTGATTGAGAAAGATGAAGCAACTGATAATGTAACCTGTGGGTGAAGTTGTTGATGTTCCTTAGTAAAAAAAAAATTGTCTTTTGCATACAAGGTCAAAAAAGTGATAGTGGGTAAGCCATCAATGACTTCACCTTTAATGGCAAAAAAGTCATAAAAAGTATATAATGTATCGGAGTAGTTAAAGTGTACTGCACACATGCCTAAATGATTTGTATTTGTGTGTTTCTTAGATACTATATTTTTAAGATCATTAGTGTGATTATTTTTTCTAGTGATTGGAGATAAATATTCTAATTAAGAATTAGACATTCTTAATTCCAAGTGACACAGTCTGCACGATAGCTCAGTAAATTTCACATGCTTCATAGCTCCAGGGATCATGGCTTAATCCTAACTCAACCACTGCCTGTATGGAGTTTTTAATATCTTTTTTAAAGGTTTTTATTCTATTACTATATTTTCATGATCCAAAGAAACACTTATCAAATAAATCACCATCTATTAACTGGCTTTGTATGTGTTATGTCTGGATGTTCAAATAGGTGTGCACTGAGTTTGTTTCTAACCTCATACCCTTTCCCCAAGGAACTCTATAACAACAAGAATGGGGATGACAATGGAATGATCATTATGTTCTTTTCTCTGAGTTGATGCCCTTAAGAAGACATAAACTTCAGTTTTCATCCAGCATCAACAAGTTTACTAAAGCATGTTGTAAAATACTTTGTAATGGTGCATGGTGCTGATAATGTTACGTAAAACAAAGTTTGATTAATAGTTGATTATGAAATGCCCTAGGGTTCTCATTGTGTAGTATGTCATGTATTCATGGTTTTGTAACTTTCTGCATTCCTGCTACAATTGGGTTATTTATTTGGGAGTAAGCAGCATAGACGACCATACTGATGGTGGTGGTTGGATATACAGTACTTGGTGTTATCACTGGTTTCTTTCCATAAGGCTGGCTCTAGAAGGTGTGAGCAGCAAGGGGGGCCTTGCGTGCCTTTGTGTTTGTTGGCAGTGACAGAGGCTAAAAGGTCATTGTCCTCAAACAAATACTGCATTGAGCAAAAAAGATGAGAGAGAAAGATTGATGTTGAGGGGGTGGGGGCTGGTGGTAGGGAAGAGTGGTAGAGACAGTGAAAGAAAGACATGTTTACCAAAGCATTTATCTGCCTATCTATTCAGAGGCAGCTTTCTATTCAGCCCTACTGACTATCTCCCTGTCTTATCTCTCTGTCTGCAAAGGGAGGCTTTTTACTTTAAAGCCATTAAAAGAACACTCCAGTGTGATAACAATCAATTTTTTATAAGGTCATTCTGAGCTAATAAAATATAGTGTGGCAGATAGCTAAGCAGAATTCACTGTGTGCACTTCCAGACACTTTTTGGGAGCCAATAATTTGCAGAAAAGGTTTGCAGGATTTTCACAGGGTGCCTTTCCTGTTGGCGTCACCCTAGAGGCCAGGGTCTGGTGGTTAAGCTTTTACTGAAAAAAAAGATTTCTTTGTCTGCACCATTGCTGACTCAGCTCTCAACTGGGAGCCTTTCCAGGTGCTTTTATTTGGAGCATAAGATGTGAAAGTATCAGCTCTTCTGTAACTGTTGGAAAAGTCTGATTAAAATAACTGCAGATAAAAGTTGAAATAGAGGTTGGGGGTCGTAAGGGGTTAAAGAAAGCAGAAAAATTAGGTCACAAACTAAACCAGTTATCACAGAAGACAACAGAAATAAATAAGGTGTGCTGGTTTTATAGACCTCTGCAGCTGGCTTGGCCTCCCACGGGGACCAGACTTGCTATTATGTCCAACCCGTCATGAAATAGTTTCATAGCCCCCCAGACAGTGGGACTTCTCGCATTAATTTTATGTTACCAACCATCTGAGTTCCTCATGCCAGTAATTAAATAAATTAATACAAATCAAAGCTCATCCTAAAATAAAAATGCAAACTAGGCCACCTTCCACTAAAGGTTGTGATGAAAGTCCTCAGTCACTATGGACCTTACACTCTGGTTAGGTTTGGTAGAGTCAGTGATGTATCTGTAGGCAGTGCAGGTGGGGTAGTTGCACCAGGGCTTATTTTGACTACATGATTGTTGTACTGCAAAACTTTATTAACATGCTTGCCTACCTGATATCCATATTAATCGTTAATTAATGGTGATATCTCCACAACTCCATAAAGACGAATTATGACTACTGACCTTTTATGTAGCTCATATAGTGGAACCTTCGATTGCGAGCATAATTCGTTCTGGAAATGTGTTTGTAATCCAAAGCACTTGTATATCAAAGCGAATTTCCCCATTAGAAATAATAGAAACTCAGATGATTTGTTCCACAACCCAAAACTATTCATATAAAAATGATTAATACAAAATATAAAGTAAAAATACATAAAACAAATTAACCTGCACTTTACCTTTGAAAAGAATCGTGGCTGGTGTGAGGGAGACGAGAGAGAGGAGGAGGAGGAGGAGGAGGAGGGTTATTGTGTAGGTCGACTTTCACTCTAAATAACGGAATGCCTGCTATCTGTTGTCTCACTGGAAGCTTTAACAAGGAAACCTCTCCAATGACAGTTGCTTTTGTCTGAAGAGTCACTACACTTGGACACAAAATTTAAAAAATGCTTTACACAATGTAAGGATTCTGAACTCTTTTGGGATTCCACCCAATGGGATGACAATGACACACAACAGAATGCTATAAAAGCGAATCCGAAAAGATCGCAGACATGCTATAAGTGCCTGCCATTGATGGGTGATGCAAGAACATTATAAATACGCAGGGCACAGGATTACTTGGTCACTAACCTGGCCAAGACCCTGCTGGGGGTATACGCTGTGTCTGTGTATAGGAGAGTGGCAGATCCCGCTACAATAAATAACCTTGCTGTTCCTCTTTCAAGCTGAATAAAGCTGGTGTTGCTAAAGTACTGAGACTCAGATTCGTGATTTGGGGTACAAGACGGGGACTCACACATTAAAACACACACAGGTGGTCACAATGCTATAGTAAACAGTATACGCTCATACGGATGTTGAATATATGAGCAAGGCACACTGACTGAGAACGAGCATGGAAGATGTTTACCCACAATCCTGTAGAGGGTGGGAGAGACAGAGAGAGAGAAGAACCATTAGCTCAGTTGTGATCACATGACGCTCAGCAGGCAAAGTGTATACATACTACTCGTATTGCAAGACCTCGCTCGTTTATCAAGTTAAAATCTATTAAAAATGCAAACCAAGTTACTCGCAATCCAAGGTTTTACTGTATTCTTGACATATTTAATTGATATCAGGTCAGGGTGGGCTGCATGTACTGGTACAGTGCATTGCTGCATCCACCACATGATGAAATATCTCGGGATTCTGGTTGGAAACCCCCAAGCAGACACATAGTCCAGTCCCACCCGTGTGTCTCAGTCCCACCCTCTGGAAATGACCTTCTATCTGCCACAGCCAAGTGTTATGTGGGCTTCCCCTTGGCCTGGTCCAGCCACTTGGGTCCTCAACAATGAGGATCCTGTGAGCTGGATTACCCTCAGGGAATCGCGCCACATAACAATAGTGCCGTAACTGATGCTCCCTCAGTATGCAGGTAATGTGCCTCATTCAGGACTCTGAGCAGCAGCTCATTCAACACATAGTCAAGCCAGCAGTACCCAAGGATTCTCTGAAGAGACACAGTAGTGAAGGACTAACGTCTTTGTCTCAGGTCACTGGATAGTGTCCATGTCTCACAACCATATAGTAAAACAGGAAGCAACAGAACTCTAACACTCTGACCATTGCCCTTTTGCAGAGATATCAGGAATGCCACCCATCTCTTTCAAGCTTCAAGCAACCTCATGACCCCCCCTCCCCCCAAAGCTCTCCCAGTCCGTCTACTGACTTCATAGGAAGTGTTCCCAGGGACATGATTGTCACTGCTGAGGTAAGTAAACCTCTCAACACAGTCGACAATCTCTGCAAACAGACATACTACTGATGGCTGTTCCCAAGAAGTCATTAAATGCTTGGTTTTTATCCAGGACACTCACAAGCCCAGACATTCAGATTCCTCACTCGGTCAGAGAGTTCAGATCAGAGCCTCTATTGTCTCCGCGGAGATCACAGGATCGTCGGCAAAGTCAAGATCAGTGAATCTTTCTTCAACAACAAATGCCCCACAGCTGGTGGACCCCACGACCCTGCCCAGTACCCAGCAAGCATTCAACAGGGTAGGAGCAGAACACACTCCCAATGAACTCCAGAATCAACTGCGAAAAACGCAGATGTTTTGCCTCCACTCTGCTCAGCACTCATAGGCAGGCCATGATATCCTGCTTGTTTGGGGGAATCCTGCTTAGTCTCAGGATGTCCCCCAGGGAAGCTCGATCAACTAAATTGAACAATTTATGAAGATAAGCAAATGCTGCAAAGAAACTCTGCCGATATTCGCATTTGCCCTACAGGAGAACCCTCAGTGGCAGGATACGGTTGATGGTAGACTTCTTAGACATAAAACCAGACCACTCCAGTTGCTATTAAGTGAACAAGTCATCACAGATCTTATTGAGGATGACCTTAGCAAAGACCTTACCTGGCACCAAAAGCAGTGTTATCCCCCTGTAGTTCCTGCAATCCAGGTGATCACTCTTCCCTTTCCAGATAAGAACAACAAGTCCCATTTTCCAATCAGTTGTGATGACGCCTGTCTCCCAAATGGAAGCAAAGATTGCTTGCAGTGCCAGAAGGACAGCCTTACCACCAGTCTGGAAAAGTTCACTCCAGATACCACAGGTCCCTGCAGGCTGTCCTTCCTTCAGCAAGTTCACCAAATATTTAATGGTTATTTTCTAATTAGACTTAATTACATTTCACAGGACAGGGGGCTAATTTCTATTTTTGCAATAGGACCCATCAAATTTTAGTTATGACACTAGGTAGGGTAAAATACTGTGATAAACTAGAAGTGAGTTTCTGTAATCACTGTTGTGAATTGAACCTTAGGTGTTATTATGTTAACTATTCCAGGAATGATGAAGAGTTTGCTTGCTCACACCTATAAGGAAGATACACTTACTCCTCAGGTCAGTATTATTCAGTCATGACAGTCCTAAGATGAGATGATTGTAAGTTGTGTAAAAGGTCTGTGACCACTGATGCACAAAGAGTTCTCAGTTTTCAGAATAGGGAGCTTTTTGTGTTCTTTGGGTTTCTTTTATAATTTGCTCATATAGTAATTGATATCTTACTGCTGCTAAAAGTAAAAACCTTTTACAATTTGAAGATTTCTCTTATTTTAGTTTTTGCTGAATTTCTTGACATTTCAAATAGTTAACCTTGCAAAGGGAGCAAAAAAACTTGCATGCTTGTTTGTGAAAACTCTTAGGGTTATTTGCAGACTTACTTACGTAATCACTTGAGTCTATTAAGCTTGCCAAAATTACATAGCCTCATGATGGGTTCACTTACATCAATATCAGTGAAATTTTGCACACTTGACCTGATGAGTTTTTTAGCTTTTGAACACATTTGTTTTCCTGAGAATCATTCTAGGTCTTGTCCTGGGAAATTAACAGATTGAGTTTCTCAGGATATTAGCTCCAACTTTTGTTCAAACATGACCTTGGACTGGTAATTAAATGAGAAACTTCTGCAATAATCCACATGTGTGAAAGGAGTATACAGTATCTCCTTTACATTCTGCCAAACATTATAACAAGCAAACTAAAATAAGCTGATCCTATTCTAGATGTTGCCATAATAAAGTGAAATATTATAGGAATATCCATCCAGCACTGTTCCTAGGATTCCTTTATGTATAAATGCCTTTTAGATTTTCATTGTTAAAGAGAGTGAAATCAGGCATAAGGATTGTCGTGAACTGGTTACATATGATAAATCAAACAGATTGCTGGTGCATGGGGCAGCAATGGATATTTTTATCTTAGTATTAAACACAAGACATATCAATACTAGAAAAAGAACAGAAATGAGTTGTTGCATTGATTCTAGGCCTGTGGGTTATAAGCGACAAGGGATGACTGAAAAAGTTGAATATTTTCAGTTTAGGCAAATAGTATTTAAGCAGTGTGTTTAAAATTCTGGATGGAGTTAGTAGGGTAGAGGGGACTGGGCAGTCTCATGGTCTGGAATCACTGCAGATTTTATTTTTTTCTTCAGCCGTCTGGAGTCAGACCTTACTCTTATTCTATGTTAATTAATGTTGACTTATTTTATTTTCTTACTGCGTCTTTTATTTTTATATTCTTCATTATGTAAAGCACTTTGAGCTACATTTTTTGTATGAAAATGTGCTATATAAATAAATGTTATTGTTGTTAGTAGGGTAGATGACAATTGTTACTTCAAAATAAATTCTTCAAAAAGAACACACAAACACAGATGGAAGCTGTTTCAGGGTATGGGTTGCACTAACAATAGATATTTTTTTTTCAAACTGAGAGTCAAAAAAGGCAATAAAAAACCAACAGAGCTCATGTATTGAGGTGGAGTATTGGGTAGTATAGCTACCCTCACAGAGCTTGGAACTCCAGTAACATTTCAAATGTACTTTTTTGTGTGGAGTTTGCATGTTTCCCATATTGATGATGGTTTCCTCCAGAAGAGTTGGTTTTCTCCTGGCCTAAAGATAAATGCATTGTTCACTCAAGATTCTAAATCAGCTTAAAGCAGGGGTGTCATACTCCAGTCCTGGAGGGCCGCAGTGGCTCCAGGTTTTCATTCTAACCATCTTCTTCATTAGTGACCAGTTTTTGCTGCTAATTAACTTGCCTTTGTTTTAATTAACTTGTCTCAGATTCCTTAGTTGTTTCTTTTTCCTTAATTAGCAGCCAAACAATAATTAGACACAAAACAAGCTGCCACATCACCAGCTAACCATATAATTTGAACACAGAGAAAGGTTAGGGTCTCAGTAAAGTTGATCTCCCAGGTCACTAAAACATTTTGATGGTGTTCTTAGAAAAAGCAGAAAATCAACAGTTTTGGAAATGTCTGCTGTGGCAGAAGGAAAACGGCAATGAGCCATGGAATTAAATGATGGGTTTCATTAAAGGCAAGAATTGTCTTCTCATTAAGAAACTGGTTGGAGTGAAATTGGTAGGAGTTTGAAGCCCCGATTTTGCTGGTCATCTATCGGCTCCTTTCACGTCTCATTTCTGTTTGGCTGTCATTTAATGAAGAGTCAATTCAGAGGACTGAATCCTTAAAAACAGGGATATTAAAATGAAAGGAAAAGGAATTATTTAGCAATGAAAACTGGTCACTGGTTAGAAGAAGGGTTGGAATGAAAACCTGCAGCCACAGCGGCCCTCCAGGCCTGGAGTTCGACACCTGTGGCTTAACGCAAATAAGTGTGGATGCGTGCTGCGACAGAATTGTTTGTGTCATAAGCTTATGAAAATTAAGAACACTAAACTAATTGAATGCTGTTTCCAACCTTATTCCCTTGGTTCATTGCCTTGGTACACCTTGTTATCCCTTTAAACCCTACAGTTCAAAAATAATCTGTTAATTGTTAATATTAAGTTGGTATAGTGTGAGTGAAGATAGCTGTATGCATGAGTATGCTCTATTATAACCTGATGTCTTATCTAGGGTTGTTTCTTGCCTTATGTCAATTACTGCCAGTATAGGCGCTGCCTCCCTGCAATTTGTAACTGGAAAAATAAAACATGATAATTTTCTCTTCAGCCTGCTAAATCTCATTTTTCTTGTGAGTGTCAGAGGTTAAGTAATTAGAATTCCAAAAAGAAGCTAGTATAACCAGTAATTGATTCTAAAACCAAAAATCCTTAAGAAACACACAAAATTCAAAGTCAGTGAAACATTAAAAATCAGTATGCTCATGTGACAGGAGAAAAACTACTAATCTAGAGACAGGTCAGAAATGAAGACAGATACACATCATGCTAGATGCTACAATGTGCTTCAAACGTTGACTTCTGTTTGTGTGTAATCTGTTTGTGTGTAATTTCTTCATTTGCATCTTTCTTCCAGCATAAGCACACACATAATTACCTGTCTTCATTCAAATCCTAAACATTTTTTTTCAACTTTATAGCACGCATCAAGTATTTGATTTTTTTTCTCATCACCATGAATATCTTTAAGCCTACCCTTTAACAGGGATCGCTGAATGATACTATAGGTACTGGTCAAATCAAAATACATTATTCTCAAAGTGCTGCCAGCTTTCTCCAGATGGGAATAAGCTTTGTGCAGCTGATAGATAATTGCATTTTCCACTACAATATTTGTCGGATAGGCAAACTGCAGCAAGTCCGGAGGTCTTTCACAAGGGGACTCATACACTCCAGAATCAATCTTCCGGAGGTCTTCTTGACTTGGGAAATAAGGGCCACTCGTCTGTAATCATCAAGTTCTTTGGAACTGGAACAACATGGAATGCTTTCCACAGCTGTAGCAGTACTTTCTGGAGTCTTAGTATTAGACTGAACTCGTAACAGAGAATACCACAAAGTTGGCCAGCACTAGCCTTAAGTAATCCTTTCTGGACTATATGATACTTTGATGTATTACAATGACATTCTTTTCCCCCAGTATACTAATTTCCTATGTTTACAGCATTGTAGCTGTGACTTGAATGCCGTGTATTTAATTTACTAATTTATCCATTTGTCTTATTATCCTGTATATATGATTAGGTATTTCTGTCTCTACTACTGATTTTAAAGCCATACAGTGGTAATGCCAAGTGTTTCAAATGGTAATCTAATTCCTATGAGACACAATATCATTTATTTTGTTTATAACCCTATTAGTACAACTTTGTATTTTGTTCCAAAATTATATCAGCCTTCACACATGCATTACAAATTAATTTCTGTTCCTTATTATTAAGCACACCTTACTAGTATACTCATGCAACACTTGTTTTGTGACCTTCTACACTTCATTGTTGTGGCCACAACATTAAAATGCTATCTTGTTCCCCAGCACAGTGCCTTGTCCCACAATATAATGTTTAGTTACCATGTCTTATTATCTTAGGAATGCAGTATACTGTTTGTTATTTTTAACTTCTGGTTTCTTAGGCCAAGAAACACCGGTGCAGAGTTCTTAATAATTAGTCATATGCACACTAATGACTTATTTGTCATCTCTTGAGCCACAAAACTAATTTTGAAGAACAGATACCTCTTTTCTGAAACATATTTATGTATTATGTTTGCTGATAAAGAGACATATAAATTATATTTTAATAATAATTGTTCCATTATATATCTTAAGTACTGTATTGCTGGTGATGTCATTATTTCATGAGGACTTCAGAGAGTTGCTTGGTAGTCTTTATTATACTCTATCTATCTATCTATCTATCTATCTACTGTATATATATGTGTGTGTGTGTGTGTGTGTGTGCTACTTAAACAGACAACTGTAAATTGTCCCAGTATGATAGTGTGCGTAAATGTGCCCTGTGATGGACTGGAAACCCATCCTGGGTTGGTCCAATGCTGCTGCTTTCAGAATAGTTTAGAAAATGGGGAGATGTATGGGCTAATAAAATTAGTATATATACATAATTTTAAAGCACAGATAAAAATAAAATGGCTAAGTTTATTTTCAGACTTGGTAGCCCTTAGATAGGCAGTAGCCTTTAGTAGTTTATAGTTTCTTGTCATTATACTTATAAAATTATGGAAAGGTTGTGCAATGCTAGCTGTAAAAGAAACATATTCATCTCTGGGAATGAAACTGGTAACCTTTGGTCTGCTTCCACTGCACTTAAATAAATTCATTTTGTTAGAATCCACAGATATTGTGAGGCCCAAAGATTATATATCTTCAGGAATAATTTTACTTCTTGGGGGCCTCAAACTGACCAGTCCTGGTTGAGTAGGATTCAGTAACCTAACTACCATATTTCCATAATCCACAATTTTAAAAACAGATAAGTACCTAAGAGCATTATAGAGGGAGAAAGAGCTCTGACCTACAGCAACTGTTTATTTCAATAAGCATTTCAGGAAATGAATGATGAAAATGAAACATTCAGAGACCTTATCAGTTTGTATTCAATCATTTTTTTACAAACATAGATTGGGAATGGGAAGCCAGTCTAATAAGTCTCTAGCACGGGATTACTGTCCATCCAGTCGGTGATTATTGTGTTAGGGTGTTGTCAGAAAGTGAAATTGCTTCCCTTCTGAGATCAGCTTTGACACTGGCTGCTTCCTCACCCGTTTTAATGTTGTCAGCTGAACATGTAAGTAATATTCCACCTACTGAAACACTTTAGCTGTTCAGAATTAATGCTACATGCAGTCCTGATGCACAAGCCCATTTAATTCTGCCATGAATTTCAGCATTTCCTGCACACCCTTGCTTTCAAAGAGGCAGTTAAATATATAACTTCAAATAGTGGTTTTCCTGCCTGGAGCACATTGTAGATATAAGTGTGGTTTGTGATCTGCAAATAAAAGAAAGCGAGACTAGAAGATAGTTGTCACGCCTGCACCAGGAGATTTTTATTCCAATTTCATACTAATGCTGAGCTGCTGAGAGAGTGCAAAGGCCAGGACCAGCCAGTTCACCAATTCAGTTTTTTATTTATTTATTTGCAAAATCTGGGATAAATATTTCAGTTTAGAGGTACAGTGGATAACTTTAACTGTCATCTCTAAACTGGCCCATTGTGAGAAAATGTTCTCAGAAATAGACTGACATTTTCCTGGTTCAGTTCCTCTTTGTACTCAATGTTTTGTCCTTGTTACCCTGTATGGAGCAAAGTAGGTTAAGAAAATGAAGAAATGGGTAAATGGGGCAAAGGACATGCTCTGGAAGTGACCGAGGATTGGTTTGGGGAATTGCAAAATTGAACCTTTAAGGAGATCTTGGCATGGTAATATTGGTCATCACAAATGACACATTGGTATTTATATCACAATAAAGTACTGTATAGTAAGGTCTTTTGAAATTTAAGCCAAAAATTGGATATTGGTTTATATTAATGGTATAATGGTCATATTTTTGACTTGCTGAACAAGTATGCCAGCACAAAGGAGCATATTAAATAGTGCTAGGAACTTGCTTCATTTTAAAGGTATAGACGTTATAGGAAAACTAATCTACAGACTAGGAACTACACTGGCATGTGTCCCAGCTAATAAGAATTTTCCATGTGATCATTTGTAAAAAGTGCTAGTGACAAAATTAAACTTTTCAAAAAGTGATGGAGACATACATACCACTAGTGTCCCTGGGGTAAATTACACCAGTGCTTTTTTGACAAATGTGTCAATGTTGGCCTTTGCACACTAAACTTCTTATTATATGTACATGGTACCATTCTGATAGAAGACAGCTGACAGTAGGACTGGTGTCTTGGCTTTCCTAATCAATGGACAACTGAAAATAAACAATTTCTTTTATGTAATATCTTTGTATAGCGACTTACACAAGTATAGAGCTATAGTTCATTTAATGATATGTGCACTACTCAAAAAATTAAGGGAACACTTAAATCACACATTGGATCTCGAGGAATGAAATACTCAAGAGGAAAATCTTTACTGAATAATACTGTGTATTTTGTTGAGAGCAACATGATGTTACAATGGTCAATAGAAACCAAAACTACCCTTCCACTGAGGGCTGGATTCAACATTACAACGAAAATCCTAGTCAAAAAATGAAATCACAGGCTGAGCCAACTTGTGTGAATTTCATCACAGCAACTCATAATGTTACTCAGAAGTGTGTATGGCCCCCACGTGCCTGTATGCACCCCCAACAATGTCTGGGCTCCTGATGAGATGACGGATGGTGTCCTGGGGGATCTCCTCCCAGACCTGGATCAGGGCATCAGTGAGCTCCTGAGCAGTCTGTGACACTGCTTGTACCAATACATAACATCCCAGAGGTTCTCAGTTGGATTCAGATCTGGAGAACATGTGGGGTAGTCAATGGCATCAATGCCTTCATCATCCCAGAACTGCCAACACACTCTGGACACATTAGGCCAGGCATTGTCTAGCACCAGGAGTCACCCAGGACTCACTGCACCAATGTAAGGTCGGACAGTGGCACTTAGGATTTCACCTTGGTACTTAACAGCAGTTAGGGTATCATTGCCTAGTACATGGAGGTCTGTGTGACCCTCCAAGCATATGCCTCCCCAGACCATCATTGATTTATCGCCAAACCAATCATGCCCGGATGATGTTGCAGGCTACATAATGTTCACCACGGCGTCTCCAGAGTCTTTCACATCTGTCACATGTATGTGTGAACCTGCCCTCATCAGTGGAGAGAACAGGGTGCCAATGGCAGAGCTGCCAACTGTTTATTCTCTGGTGAGAATGCCAATCGAGCTGCACGGTGATGGGCTAAGAGTACAAGTCCCGCTAGAAGGACATTGGGCCCTTATGCCACACTCATGGAGTCTGTTTCTGAAAGTTTTGGTCAGAAACATGCACACTAGCAACTACCTGGAGGTCATTTTGTAGGGCTCTGGCAGTACTCTTGCTGTTCCTACACACACAGAGGAGCAGATACTGGTTCTGCTGCTGGGTTGATGCCCTTCTATGGCTCTGTGCAGCTCTTCTTGTGTAAAAGTCCATCTCCTGGTGTCTCCTACATGATATTGAGACTGTGCTGGGAGACACAGCAAACCTTCTTGTGACTGCACATATGGATGTGCCATCTTGGAAGGGCTGGACTTCCTGTACAAATTGAACTGGCTGTAGGTATTGCCTCATGCTACCAATAGAGACAAGGACACTAGCAAAACACAAAACTAGAGAAAAGTCAATCAGGAAGGATAAGGACAGAGCAGTTGTCTGTGGCTGTTGTCACTTTCATTTGCACCAAAGCAGGTGAAGTTGATTCACAATCACTGGTGGTTCCTAACTGGACAGATTGATATCCCTGAAGCCTAACTGACATGGTGTTAGACTGGGATGACTAAGTGTTCTCTTAATTTTTTTTTGAGCAGTATATATATATGGTTATATTTCTTGCATATGACTTTTTAGGCTGGTGTTACTGGACATTCATGTCTCCCTGTATATTCTTGTACATTTGCTCTCCCTCATACTATTCTCAAATGCTGTCTCATTCTATGCTCATTTCTATGTATCCTGTAAGTCCACCTGTTCTCGACTAGCTCTCTTGTTAATGATATGTCTAATATTCTTTCAGTCCTTTATTGAATCAAAAACACAATCCTCATTCCTTCCATCTAAAAGAGTGTTGATCCAGTCTCACTGAGCATCCTTTGACATTCATTTCAGTTTTGGGTCCCTCTTTCTATATCACTAAATCCAGGCTCCCACACACTTCCTCCCTTCCCATAACAAATAAACTCAGCTGTCTCAGCACACTTTGATACTTTAACAAGAAATGGCCTCCTGGCCTTTCCACTCTCATCACATGTCTCTCTGTCTATCAGCCTCATGGCTCTAACCACATTACTCAGTTTAAAAGTCGGTACATTATTCAATGGAGCTTTGTTTACCTCTTAATCTAAACAGTCCGGACTATCTCTATCAGCCAGAAGCTAATTCCTGACAGGCTCGGCAAGGGGTTGGCTTTTTATCGCACCGCCTCAGCAGTGAAACCCTGGGCTGAGTGAAGTGAGGGCATGTCGGCTCTTTGTGTCTCTCAAGCTACTGCCGGGCCCTTCTCTGCTTCCCGTACAATTAAGATGATTTAAACTGGCATTACTGTCCTCTGCTAAATAACGGTGTCGGCAAGCTTTGTTCAGCACATCCAGGTATCGCCCTAAAGAGCAGAAAAGAAATCTACACGATGCAGACAGCCATGCTTCATTCGAAAGCAGGCCTCAGCGGGGAAAAAAATTGCGGTGACAGCACAATGAATAAATTGAATAGGCTCCCACAGTAAATTGTCTATCGCTTTTGACAAACGATCTGATGGGAGTGAGCAGGCTTCAGACGTTTTATATCCCAATAGAGCAGCCAGTACCCAGCCTAGCCTTGCAGGATTTAGCTGCAGATGTTTGCATTTATTCATTATTAGCTTCCATACATATATATGTGTGTGTTTATACATGTATATATTGTAATTATAATATTCTGTATAATGCAAAGGTGCAGTATTCAAGCTTTGAAAAGATTATATATTAACTCAATCAGTCTATCTATCTAAAGGTAAACTCTGTGCACTTGGGATGTCTGACTTTTAAATAGGAAAGTCTGAAAAAGCAAAGGCAGTAAGCAGTAGCCAGGGAGCAAAGAGAACATATCAGCCTCAGAGTTGCAGGACAGGGTAGCTGACATACTGTTGAGCTGCTCTCCAGCCAGGGCAGTATTAGTGAAGTTAACCAGGTAATCCAATAAATATTGTATACCTTACGGTCCTAGTGAATATAGTTGAGATGGTCTTTATCAAATAGCAAGATATGATTTCATTTTTTGCTTATTGTTGTAGATAGCAGTTCTGCCTAGCAGCTCTAATGAACCTTGGTACAGTTTATAGCCCATTCACTGCCTTTGTGGAGTCTGCACATTCTCTACATGTTCTTAAAATGTTTTCTAGGTACACTAGCTTCCCAACACATCATACATATCACATGTCATTTTAGTGGACAACTCGACGCTTGCACATATGGTAAGTGTGAGTACACTATTTGATGGAGTAATGTCCCATCCAACATTGATTCTCATTTTTATGTTTGATGCTGAAAAGAATGGCTTTGGTTTCCTATAACTTTGTAACTATAATGGAAAAATAAGGTTCAGAAAATGGGTATATGTAATGGGTGTGGTTGCAGAATGCAGCAGGAAAATAAAAAGATTTATGACCCTGTTTTTGCTTTGGAGACATGGATCTCCATCAAATTCTTTGTATATATAATACAATATGTATCTGTGTATACATGTTTACTGTACTCAGTTGATACGGAGTCCCAAAATATCTGAAAAACAGCCAGGAACATACCTTTGTCTACCAGTCAATTGCAGGTGTAATAATATAACTATGTACGTGTATGTACTACATATATTATACATGATATGTGTGTGTTACATTACATATTAGGCCTTATTAGGCCAGATTATTATTATTGTGTATATTTGTTGGTCATGTGTAATGTATATAGATAGATAGATAAATTTATGATGTTCTATAGTCTAATCTTGATTAAACAAGAGTAGTTTTGAAGCCTAATTAAGGTTTCTTATATTTTGCTGTATTGATAAATACTTCAATATTTTCCAATTTTTCCCTTTTTATTCAGATTACAAACCTCTTACCCACCTAGGCTTCTGATGTGTTTTCTGACTATTTTCACAACAAAAAATCAGTCTCATTAAGAGGAAGTTTAAAACACAAAGAAGACAAAAGTTGTATAAGTGTATTCTCACCTTATAAAGCTAAGCGCTTTTGAAAAGTAGGGATGGATTCTGATTTTTTAGGCCTTATTAGTAACTCCCAGGAGCAGCTATGATATGGAATGGTTTAGAGAGGTCAATTGTTTGAAACGCTCTTGCAGATCCTTATATTTTTAGTTGTAAAATGGGCTTATCATCATTCTCTGGTTCTGAAAGCTGGTTATTGCTTTCAGTAATAATTGGGATCATTTGCTCTTTATGCCATATTACTGGCCCATTTTCAAATACAAGTTGGATGCAATCACGCAGGAAAATGAAGGAAAAAGCTACAAATTGTAGCTGCCTCAGTACAGAGAAAAGCTGAACGGGATGAGTGCTTCATTGATGGCTTTGGTTGGGGGGGGGTTGTTGTGTGACAGGCAAAGCAGTGTGCTCTTCAGCGATGACACTCTCTCCTGCTGAGAAGGTACAAGCACCATTAACCACATATACACACATTCTTGACCTTTCCGTTTGTGCGCAGAGGGTGGTGCTTCGCTCTCAGGCTCCTGGTCAGAATATATCCGTTAAGATTCACCCATCCAAAACTAGGCTAATTGGCTTCATCTTAAGTCTTCATCAGTCTAAATGCAATAACTGAAAGCCATCCCTTTCCTAGCAGTTAGCCCTGACAAGTGGAATTGCTGTTGCAGAATGCCCAACACAGGTGAACTCTATATAACATTTACAAGACACATAAAAAATTAATAGTATTAATTCATTTTTTATTTTAATTTTAATTTTTATATTTTTATGTTAATTTAATTTTTTTTTTATTTTATTAATTCATTTTTTTATTAATTAATTCATTTTTAAAAATTAGTCACAAATTGACATGTCTGCCTTAATACTGTTTTCCTAGAGCAAATTCATCTTGATTTTTATAGGTTTTTAATTTTATGTGGTGTACATTTTAGAAAGATGTCACTATGTTACAGGCATTTTCTACTTAACTCACCCTAGTTTTTCTGAATTCAATTGAAGTGTGAATTTTAATAATTCTGTCTCTACAGTGACCCATAATTATTATTTTTATTACTTGGCTGCTGCCTTTACCCAAGTCAACTTACCACATTTGAGATATAATTGTTTACATTTTTTTTTTCCACTGTGTGCACAGGCAGATGATGTGATGTGTTCATGGACACACAGTGTCAGTAGTAGGATTTGAATCCACAAACTCAGGGTTTAAGGTCCAGTGCCTTAACCACTATGCCATACTGCCTAATGAGCATGTGTTTGTGTGCATGGGTGTGCAGGCTGTCCTGCATTTTGTGTTAGCTAACCATGACCTTGTAATAGAAAAATAGGTGCAGAAAAAAAGATGCATGGGGGGACATAAAAAATGTGTAAATTTAAAAAAGGTTATCTCTCTCTCCTTCTACCTTTAATTTGTATGCATTTTACTCCCAGCAAAAGCTTTTTGTTTTTGTGAGAAGTTAATGCTGATCACCAGCATGTCACAGATAACAGGCTTATGGTGGATTTTACCCAAATGCGACAAGTGTACTGCTGCCATCAGAAACTGAAAGATTTATTGTGGGCTACAATCCATTTTCTGATAGCTAAAAGGCAGCACTTTTTATGGTGCTATTTGTTTCACAAATGGCCATCATTTAAAAATCCCCTATGTTTTTGTTAAGTGCTGTGCTGGACTACTTACAGAAGAATGAGATGCTTCTGCTTCTGAAATGGATGCACTCTTCCTTATAGTGGTTTCTTCGACTATGATCAGAGCATCTATAAACTTCTTACATTCTTTGGCCCAGACTATTTTAAGTTCTGGCTTTTACAAGTTGGTCTTTTTTATTCTTTCATTCTATACCCTTACCCATAATGCTAAGTCATTTGTTCAGACTTTAGTTAAGCCAGCAAATCTATTATGCAATGCCAGCAATCCACCTCAGTGTCTAAATGATAGCCTTTAGAATGTTCTCTGGCTTTGTGTCAGATTTTGGCACAATACAATGGTTGTTCTTTATAAAGTACAGCTCTGTTCAAGAAATGTGTTCTTATTTGTTTCTTATTTTGTTTGCTAGTTTATCTGCTTAGGTTCAAACCAACATGATCAGTGATCTAACAAAAGTTAATAAATCAGTTTCTTTTCTTTTTATTTGTGCATGTTTAGCTTTATTTCCTTCATGTTTATTCTATCAGTAGTTTTAAGTTGCTTAGTTAAATGCAATGTTGTGAAAAGCTGACTCAAACTTCAACAACCCCTACCCTGGAAGGGACACTTTTTCAACATACATTCATGTATATACTCAAGTCAGGTTAATTTAGAGTTTCCAATTTGCCTAATATTAACATTTCTGGCATAGAGGAAGACATTGGCATATCAGGAGGAAACCCACAAGGAGATGGGGATAAAGGGCAAACTTTACACAGGCAGTGACTGGGCCAAAAATGAAATCCAAATCCCTAAAGCTGTTGAACAGGAATGATGACCATTATGCCACCATACCATTTAAATTTAGACCATTCAATGACTCACTGTGGGACCCTGCCAAGGCTGATATGGCAGAAATATGGAAACAATGATATGTGATTATGACTTGAAAGTTTAAAATCGGTGGACCCTAATGGCTAAGGTTTTGAACTGTAAAAGAGAAAGGTGCTATCTCATTCGCTATCACTGACAAACAATATGGACCTTAATATGTTACCTAACCATGCCCAAGTTCCAAATATGGAAAGCACTTTATTATATGTTGCGATGCATACATTGCTTTACATAGAAGAATCACCTGTCTACTTGCTCATCACCAATGTTTGGAATAAAAATGTTGTTTCTGAAGAAAACCCACACAGGCAACATGAAACATGGGTCCACACAGATCATGACTGTTCTATACCTTAAGTGTAAGATCTTGTAACTGTGTGGGGAAATAGCACTAAGCTATATTCCAACCTTCTTCTCAAAATAGACACCTAAATGTAAGTGTAATTCAGTTTTAAGTACAGTACATATTATATTTTGGTAGGCTTAGTCACTGGAGCCTAATGACTGAAATATTTCATTGTAAATTGTTAGGATGCATGTTTATTCTCCTCCATTGATGTTATGTATAACCTAATGTGAATTACTCAATCTGCCAGTAATGCTACATTCGCATGTTACGAAATAAATCGTAAATAGGAGCTTCCCAGTAGAAAACTCCACATAAATGCACTTCTCACTCTTAATTCTCATTGAGAAAATTCAGAGATACCTTTGTTACTAGAATGATGTGAGTATTGACCATATTTCATTATACTGTATAAAATAAAAAAATAATTAGCTTAGGCAATACATTTTGTGTTTAAGTTGTATTTAGAGTGATGAGATACCACTGTAATACATTTCCTTTGCTCTTTATTTTAAAAAAAAAAGTGCAACTCTTTAGTTGCTTTTTGTGTGGATCAAGCAAACTCAGGTCGGAATAATACAAGAACACAACGAAGTGGGATAGTGTAATGTAATAAATGGTTAACTCTGAAAGCTTCCATAGCATTTGAAATGTAGCATCACCTGACAGAAGAACCATGAAACACCTGCTCTGGCATGTGGGGCTTGGCTGATAAGGCATTTTTGGAACTGTAAACCATAAGGTTACAGGTTCAGTCCTCACCATAGAATCAATTTGTGAGTGAGTTATTTCATCCTTGGTACTCGCATGAAAAACAGAAAGAAATAGATCTGGGATGTAGATTAATTTGGGAAATAAAACTGAATAAGCAAAATAAATACATGTTAATGTAATATCTTAATATGGACCCAGTCTTATCATTTTCTTGATGGAGGCGCACATGCTGAGCTCTCTGAAATCTACATCTCACTCATATTCAATTGCAATACAAATTATGCAGTCTATTAAAAATTAACCAGTGTTGTGGCTTATTATTTAATCCTTGTGTAATAGATTCTGTTTATTAATGCATGAGCAAAGCCTTCTAGATGAGAGTCGAATTAGCGCCCATCAAATAGCATCACCTGTCAAGACGATGCACACACTTCAGGGAGACAGCCGAGGTTATCGCCTTCATTATTTTAATAAGACCTGATTGCTAGCGGGTGGGCAGCTACTGGCAGCCTGTGAAGATGTGCATTTCTCAAGTGAGTATGATAGACAGATGTGTTAAAAAGGCCTAAGTACACATTATAGACCACAAAGCAGAGACAAAGCAACCATTGCACATGCATTTAAAAAGAGCAGCTTTGTTAAATCTGCTATCTGTCAGAGATGAATAGAGGCAGCTCTTCTTCAGCTGGAAGTAAAAGCAGTGCTACATTATCTTTAGAGTGTGGTTCAGGTGGCTGCTAAACTGGAAAAGAAGGTGTGTCAGAGATGGACAGACAAGGAATGAGATAGATGGAAATAGTGATCTGAAAAGAAATCAGTAGCTACAGAGTCAGAGGTGTAGGGAGGGGACCAGAGAGGCCGAGATATGGACTTGGTACAACAGACAAGGAGCAAGTGGCGTGGAGACATAGAACTGAAAAGACAGATAAGAGAACACAGGGAAGATGAAGTGACAAACTGGGGAGCAGACAGATGAAGTTGTCCAAATACAGAGACAGGCAACTGAACATTTGCAACCAGAACAACATGCAGGAAACTAAACAGACTAACATATATGGAAATAGAGAAGAATATTTTGAATTGGATTTAGTTTCAAGCATAATAACAAGTAGATTACTGTTCCACAGTGTTGGTGTTCTTCTTCTTGTCAAAGCTCACATTTCACTTTCTCTCTCTGTTCTTATCCTACATAGAATAATACATAGTACACTGCCTGCTCACTCTTAATCTGCCCTGTTCAGTAAACATGCATAAATAGTGTGGTTATTTCTACCTCTTTTCCTTATACTGCACCTTTCCTCCACCTTGTGTCCCTTCTGGTAGCACTTTCACCTTCTGCAATCTAATACCAACTGGGCAGCCTCTTCACAAAGGATATTAAGTAGAAATGTGGCAGCATACATTTTATGCACTGTATCCATTTACCATCTGAGATAATGAGAAGCAACAGCTTTAATGGAAAAAACCCTGATTATGGTTTTATTTTGTGTCTTCTTCTGTTCATTTTGGTAATGTGGATTGTATCAGCAGGTACTGTAGGCTATGGGCTTTGGTTGTAAAGCTTTGCAGCATTTAGTTGCAAGAGTGGAGAGGATAAAGCTGCTCTGATAAGACAATCTGACCTTGAGAACTGTAAGAAAAGGAATCTGGTTAGCTTTGCTGAGATCATGCCTTGGTTCACATGTTTTTTTTTTAAATAATTCCACAAACAGCTGACATGCTTGTTTTTTAAACCAGATTTCAACTTGTGGTCACCTGATATTTTTATGAAATTAGATTAAAAAAAACAATTAACAAGCATTTTGAGACTCCTGCCGAAAAATTCAGAGAGCAATTAAAAAGAAAAAAATATAGGTGTTCAAGTTTAGATTAAATATGACAGGCTGCTGCTTACTGTGATCATAGTAAAAAGTTTTAGGAGAAATGCAAATCTCAGGTGATTATGATTTCTACATAAGTTAATGCCTCTACACAAGGCCTATAAACCACAGTGAAAAACTCCTACACAAAAAACAGCCTGTAAAATAAATAAAGTACAGGCAGTCCCCGGGTTACGTATGAGATAGGGACTGTAGGTTTGTACTTAAGTTGAATTTGTATGTAAGTCAGAACAGGTCCATTATTTTAATAAATGCTATTGTTGACCGACTGTAGCCAAGTGCTCTGCCAATGAATGATGGAGTTTCACCTCTCTCTGACCTTTTTATTATTTCTACTTTATTTTCAGTGGTGATGGTTTTTCTCTTCTTTACTGTATCACCAGCACTTGCATCAGATTTGTGTTTCAGAGACATTCTTGAAGGGTGAAGACAAAAGATTACAGCTTCTGCACAGCACTGTACACGCTCTCACAGCAGGAAGGCACCAGTCGTCAACACGTCTGATGTACTGACAAGAGTCAACATCCTGCTATGTACGTAACAGTACAAACAGGCTTGCTATTGAGAATGAATGGGGGCATCGACGGGCGGTTCATCACCCCTACTCTCTCTTCTGTTTCTTTTTCCGGTTTCTTTGTGGTGGAGGCCTGCGCCACCACCACCTACTCAAAGCATCATGATGCTCCAACAATGATGGACTGAAAGCCAGAAGTCTACGTGACCATCATCATCAGGTCCTTCCATGAAAATATGATGATTTATGTTAGGTAGAATGCCCAGAGGGGACTGGGCGGTCTCTTGGTCTGGAACCCCTACAGATTTTATTTTTTTCTCCAGCCTTTGGAGTTTTTTTTGTTTTTTCTGTCCACCCTGGCCATCGGACCTTACTCTTATTCTATGTTAATTAATGTTGACTTATGTTTATCTTTTATTGTGTCTTCTATTTCTCTATTCATTTTGTAAAGCACTTTGAGCTACATTTTTTTTGTATGAATATGTGCTATATAAATAAATGTTGATTGATTGATTGATTGATCACCAGCCCACCTCACAGTCACCTCCACTACAGTATGCTGCCTGCAGCATCTGCCCACCGAGAACGAACAAGGTGCGGCCAAAGGCAGGTAATGAATCGCCCCCATTCAATAGGCAGCCATCCGATGCACACTACAATGCAACCCCCCGCCGCCCCGTTCACCCACAATGGCCTCCGTTCAGCCAGAACCGGGTCACCGCTTGCAGCATTATCAGCTGCTCACCGAGAATGAATGGGGCAGCCATGTGTGGTGGGCGGGCAGTGAAACTGTTTGCCACCAGGAGCCACCCAAGGGACACTACACTGGGAAAATTGCCCTCCTACAGCCTCCATCAATCCACCGCTTGCAGCGTCCCTAAGGCCGAAGATGACGGAGCAGCAGTTACTGAGGCCCATGCGTCGCAGCTGCGGCCCTGTTCGTAAGTCGTAGGTCGGATGTCTAAAACCTGGGGACTACCTGTATACTCTATTGTATGATTATGCTCCATTGAATAACACAGCATACTTAACATTATATCACTGTCAATATGGTATAGTACATTATGTGGTGTATGCAATCATAGAGTAGGTCACGTATAGCTTATTTTCATTAAACACATGACACATCGTGGCACTTTAAGTTCAGTATACTTTGGTTACCCACCTCAGTAAAGATACAGTGTTATGTCCTTATTTAACAACTCAAATACTGTACAGGTTTAACCTGGTACTTAATAATAAATTACATAACTTTTACAAAGTTACTGATATTGCTGTTTTTTCAGTTATTACATTTTGGAGTTACTTTATGCTTATCTGCACGAAAAATCAAGCAGAGCTCAACCGTGTTTTACAGTAATGTGCATTTTATCACAAGTGTACAGAACACTGTGAATACTCATGGCTCAACAATGAATTAATTAATTTAATGTAAGTTACGTGTACTATTTTAATATGCTGAAACATACCATCCATCCTTCCATCTTCTTATCCCACTTGTCTTGGGCAGGGTAGCAGGCCTGGAGCCTATCCATGTAATCATCAGGCGAAAGGCAGGAACAACACCTGGACAGGGCAATGCACCAGTTCATCGCAGGGTGAACACACTCACACACACACATATACTAAATAAAATATTTTCCAAATGATGCTTAACTTATTTCCTCATGATTTAAGGCAAATTACTGCAAAGCCACTTTTAAATCTACTCTATTTATATAGAATCCTAA
The DNA here is from genome assembly GCF_016835505.1 of Polypterus senegalus. NCBI lineage: Eukaryota > Metazoa > Chordata > Cladistia > Polypteriformes > Polypteridae > Polypterus > Polypterus senegalus. The sequence goes on along the minus strand of NC_053165.1, from coordinate 61,648,847 downwards.
GCCTAGAAGTGCAATGATTTTGTGCAACAATTTTATGTGACTTTTTATGTCACATTTTTTGTCACGGTTTAAATCAGGCTTATTTTAAAACCTACATATATATGTTTGGTATCATTCTTTTCAGAATTAATCGAACTTTAGTGTGAAGTTGTTAGATTTTCAGATTGTTATTCCGTTTTTAAATTATAAACTAAAATATCAAGAAAGTTATATTTTTTAATATCAAGAAAGTCATGGTTTTTATTTTTGAAAAGACCTTGTATTTCTAATATAAAAAAATTATCATATGAAGTGTACTTTTAGCATATTAAATGAGAAAAATCCATGACTTGATGAAACTCAAGAAAATTTCTGCATGAAAATGTAAATTTAACAGAAAGAGGAGACTCTATAGGCAACTAACCACAGCTGATGAAGAAGCAGTAGATGAATATTGCATTTACACTAGACGTGTAATGAAAGAATTTCATAAGGTGGCAGAATTTTTAAGACTGTAATCTACCTGTCTTAATGTGTTATAAGCCTACATGTTTCCTCTTTTAGAATGGGAGGTCTATTGGCGTGTCTAAAATAAAAATATCATGTAATTATTATTGCATTGTTACAATTTTATTTTGTTTGATTTGATACATACTAGTTAACTATTTTCTGTCATTTTGGAAATAACCTGCCATAAACTAGAAATAAGTACAGAATTTATCACTTTTATCTTCTACCACCCAACAATACAATGACACATGTCACACAGTCTGCAGACAATAACAGACTATAAAGCAACTACTCCCTCCATGTTGAGTACAGACACTGCTCTGGCAGAAAAGATGAAAATCTCCTGCACGTGCTTCGAAGTGAATGTTGCTAACGACAGCCAACAGTAATACACTCCTGCGTTGTGAGAACTGCTTAGTGAGGAAACAGCGCTCACTTTAAAAGAACACAACAACAGAAGTGCCTTAAGGAAAGTGAACACCAGGAAGGCAAGAGATCCAGATGGCATTCCACAATATTGTCAAGGTATGTGCTGATCATTTTTGAGATAGAGGTTAGGGGCATGTGCTGATTACAGCTTGTTGCCGCACCCACCACACAGCAAACCACCTGGATCAGAGTGCAGCTGTGCAAAGGGTGACACCTCAGCAAAACACTGAACAGTGTGAGGATTTTTACAGTGGCTACAGTGCAGATCCTGCCACCAACTCCTAAGTTTTCCCTGCAAGCAGGTACTTCAGCTTGCAGGTCTGGATGCAAATTAATGTCATAGCCAGGACTGAGCAATTGCAGGTTAAGGAACTTGCACAGGGGCCCAATGGAGTAGAGTTATTTCTTGAATTTATGGGAATCGAACCGGCAACCTTCCGTTTGCTGGCACAGATCCCTGGCCTCAGAGCCACGACTCTGCCCAGAGAGGCTTGAGAGGCTACTTCATAAATCACATATGCTCTTCTCTGCCAAAAGAACTGGATCCATTCAGACAAATACTACTCCTGAATGTCAGAAAGACAAAGGACCTGATTTTGGACTTTGGGAGAAAAGAGCAGAGGCACTAAGTATTAACAATACCCAGGTGGAGAGGATGGACACTTTCAGATACCTAGGTATCCACATCTCAGATGACCTAACCTGATCCAGACACACCGACAACTTGGTAAAGAAGGCACATCAATGTCAGACAGCTCAGGGATTTCAGGCTACCCTCCCATATACTAAATAACTTCTCTACATCCACCACTGAAAGTATCCTAATGGAGGAAGTATTACTATCTAGTTTGGGGTACTAGGGTGTTGTACCGTGTTAGCCATTATGAGTGTAGAGAAAAGACAAGCAAAATTACACCTTTTATTGGCTAACTAAAAAGATTACAATATGCAAGCTTTTGAGGCAACTCAGGCCCCTTCTTCAGGCAAGATGTAAAAAGCATGCAAGGTTCTACAGAGAGGGGTGTAGTCTGCTGAACACACCACTAGGTGCGCACTTGTAAACTTCCAGGACATCTGCACTAAAACATGTTGGACTAGGTCAAAGAAAATTATTCATGATACCAGCCATCCCAGCACAGTTCTCTTTTCTGAGCTGTGGTCAGGTAAACACCACCAAGCCTAAAGTCCAGTTCACAGAGATTAAGGAGGAGCTTTTTCCCACAGTACATTCACATTTTGAATAAGGAAAGTGCTTAGAATTACATGATGCCTTGTTGTTCATTCTCTTACATTAAGTTATTTAAAAAATTAAGTAATTAGTTTTGTATTTACCATATTTATGATTCTGTTAATATTTTTGATATTTACAAAGTCATGTATTATCGTTATAGTCCTTTATATTCTGAGTAATGGCACAGTTATTGGAGTTGAACAACTAAGCATTTCAATACATATTGTACTGTGTGTATGATTTGTGCATGACAAATAAAATTTGATTTGATTTCTTAGTAAAACTGAAAACTTGGTTTAGAACTTTATAGCTACCATGGAACAGCATATATTCATTTTTTAATAACACAATTCTCACTTACCGCATGTCACTTAATAACCTAACCTAATCTGACAGCAACAAAACTGTGTACAATACAGTTCAAAACAATGATCCAAGGAATGTTGGTGATTTTACTGATAGATCTGTGGAGGCAGACATGTATCTTCTATGTAGATCCTGTGCAGAGTAAAGCAGTGTTGAACCCAGCTCTGTACTGCATTCATTAGTATCTATAGTATCTAGTCTCAATGTATTTTCAAACCAGGCTTACTGAAACTGAATCTATGTACAGTAGCATCTTTTTGAGGCTTAGGGACATTTCCTGGGTTAGGTATTCTACTAGGAAATATTTACTCTCCACTGCTATGGATCCCTCCAGCTTTTATTGATAGGCAGCAGTGAGACTGACATTCTGGTAGAATCAGAATGGTGATATAGATAATAATTTCTGTTCTATTAGGTGTGGAAAGAGAGAGGATCCTAGTTATAAAATGTTTTGCTCTTTAAAATGTTTGTATAGTATGCAATCCTTGTCTATGTCCATAAATAAAAGTTATTTAAAAGTCTGTTCTGTGGGACAACAGACATCCATATCTCATTACCTTATTCCAATCTTTATATATAACTTAGCTGGAGTGGGGGAATTAATGGTAATAATACCATTTATTGAACCAAAACTGTTTTAATATTGGAATGATGGGGCAAATGTTTTGGAAAGATGGAATCTGGTAATAGCATGATGCATTTCTACTTCTGTGTTAAATGTAATCATTCGATTTGTAGAATAGGAAGAAGAAATAAGAAATGTGCTCTTTTCCTATAAGAGCCCTGCCAAACCATACTGTTGTCTTTCTGTCAGGATCAAAGAAGAGGTAACTGCTTATATTAAGAAAAAAAATAGTTTTGTTAAACCTGAGGAGGCTGAACTGAGACAGGTGTGAGCTGAACGTGGAGTGAACAGACGGTGTCTTGTTATCCCTGACATTTATTGCCAGGCTTTGTGTTTGCATTTACCCACAATTCATGGTTCCAAGAACAGACTATGAGGTAAATGTCATGTCTGATTTCAAGATTAATGTGACGCTGGTGGCTGGGGCATAGGACAGATCCTACATTGCCAGTTTAGTGTGCACCAACTGATGCTCAAAAAGAATTGGCTGAGAAAATGATCAGTCTTATTATGGCTCTATTGTTAAAATAATTTAAAGAAGTTCAATTGTCATTCAAGTTTAATTAGCTTTATAAATGAGAAGGAAGGAAAGAATAAGGAAAGAAAAAAAGTAAAATGATTTTAATTAAGTTTTAGCTCATGAACCCACTGTCACTGTTTCAGATACAGTCATGTAGTCACTACTATGGGTAGTTACAGACTCCTCTTTTTTCCCTTTTTTAAGCTTAAGCTGCCTGCCTCAGTATGAGAAGCTGGGACCCTGCATGAAAATCTGCACTTCTTTCTTCATCCATCAGATACGATTCAGAAATCCAAGTCCATGTCATCTGGCAGTTTTTGATACCGACAGGTTAGAAAACCACATCAAAAGCTGAACATCTGGGGTGAGTGTCTTGTGGCCTCCTTGACTGTGAGACACCTGTCTTGGTAAAGCATATGTACAATGAGTAGTTTAACAGTTCAGAATTAAAGTGGCTTCTGCAGAAGACAAGGATGACACTTTTTTTTAAGCACAGTCATTGACTGAATGACAAATATGTTTTTAAACAGCAAGGCCCCACCAAAAATCATCATGTCCTAAAATCTTTTGTTTTTGCACTAGCTTTTATACAATATGAAGGGCAGTACATCACAATGACTTGTTACATCAAAAATGACTTGCTCTCCTAAATCTTGTTAATATGTTCCTGGCTCTCCCACATTACTTATTTAAACCAGTAAAAGATGGTTAATAGATGTAGTGGAAGAAAAAGTTCCTATTGACTCTTTGGATTCATTAATGGTACTGTACACTGGGCAGGAGTGTTGAAAAGCAATTATTGGATCTGAGTTCATGCTAATGTCTTTAGTTTGACTGAGGCCTTAACAGTTTTTTCCACTGATAAAGATCATGATCTGGTCAGTCATGGGGACTTTTTTGCATTTCCTTTTATTTATCATTTTTTCTCTTTATGAGCTTTTCCAAGCAAGAGTAGATCCAATAATCTCCTCAAGCAAGACATGACTTTTTCTGAATTTGAAAGACATGTATTTGTTAGTGTTTGTTTATCAGAAGCAACTCCTGTTGCTGGTGTGTCATGAGAAATACAGTCTAAAGTTGTGTTACACTGTATCTGAGAGAGAAGGACATCATGAGAATTGAGTAACTAGGCGTGGAGGTGTGTAAAGTGCAAGGCTAAACAAACCAGTTACTTTGAATTATTTGAATATACGTTTCCTGCCTAATGCCTAAGAAGATGGTTACATCATGATTAATCCTTTGGATATCTAATTATATTCAAAAATACACATTGACAGAGTATAGCAGCACAAATGGTACAGAAAAAAGTGTACTAAACAGGACAAAAATGTTCCACAGGCATATGAATCATCATTCAAAACATACGTTACTGCACATTAATATACCCTACCTGTCAGAGTTCTAGGTTTCATACATCAAAGGGTTTTGATGGTCCTACAATGCTATCACTGGTATTTTTAGGTATAGATTGGATTAACCTGTTCTTTTAAAAGTCAATTTCTTTGTTAATTAATACTTTAGTTATAGGAAACATTCACATGCCTGTGTTTAAATCCTGTACTTGGTCAATCCCTGTGTGGAGTCTGTCAATGCCTGTGTGGAGTCTGCACAATCCCTCTGTTACTTACATGAAAGCTTAATTGACAAGTGCAGAACAGCCTTATCGGAATGAGTGTAGGTGTCTTAATGGCATCCATTTGACAAAGTGTTTTCCTACTATGTCAACAAAACATGATCTGTTAGGAACTCTGTAGGAGAAATGAAACACCTTTCTTCCATGTGACAGACACACCACATTACATAAAACTCATTCTGAGGAGATAATAATAAATAATAATAATACAGTACATTTTATTTATAGAGCACCTTTCCCATGCTCAGGGTGAGCCACAGAGTGTCAGAAAGAACAGCAAGGTATGTGTAACATTGGATACAAATATTTTCTGCATAGACCACTAAACAGATAAAAACAGAATATACAAAGTATTAAATACAATAAAAGAAAAAGTAAACCAGAATAAAATACTAAATTCAATACAAAAAAAGCTTTCACAAATAACAATTTGTGATATAACACACAAATTATCCTGAGCATCTTGATAGAGTGGTAATCTGAAAGAAGTGTCAGAATGTGAGGTTAAGTTAAAAGCCTTCCTGAACAGATGAGTTTTATGTTGTTTTTAAATGAATGAATGGAGTCAGCTGATCTCATTAATTTCAGGAGGTCATTCCAAAGTCTGGGCGCTATACAGCTGAAGGCCCTGTCACCCATAGAGTGCAGGTTAGTGTGGGGCACAACAATATTGTCAAAAACAGAGGACCTTAATAGGCAAGCTGGAGTGTAGCGATGGAGAAAATCACTGATATAGTTTGCTTCAAGGCCATTTCAAACTTTGTAGGTCATTAATAAAATGTTATATTTAATCCTATAAGACACAGGGAGCCAGTGAAGGCGAAGCAGGATGGGTGTTACAGTATGTGCTTGCTGTTGCTGATCCATGTAAGGTCGAGTTTTCAATCAGCTAGAGCTGTGATACAAGATTTGATGGGGCACCTGCCAGTAGGGAGTTACAACGATCGATGTGGGATGTGATAAAAGTGTGGACAAGTTTCTTAGCATTAGAAAAGGAGAGGAATGAGCGAACACGGCATATGTTACGGAGGTGAAAGTAAGAAAGTTTCTTAATGTGGTTTATGTGGGTGGAATAAGAAAGGGAGTAATCAATAATGACACCAAGATTTCTTGCATTAAAAGAAAGTCTAATGAGATCACCATCAAGAGTGACTGAAAAGGAGCTCACTTTCTTAAGTTGAGCTTTAGTATCAATTTTCAGGAGTTCAGTTTTGTTGCAATTTAATTTTAAAGAGTTATGTGCCATCCAGGTGTTAATCTCACTGTGCTGGACCAACCACTACATACATACAGTTCATACATACATTTCCTGTCCTCATCTCTTGTTACTGTGTTTAGAGCCTCCTGTTATTTTTGCTGGATTTCTTACACAGTAGAAAATTGTTTTCCCTACAGTCTTAGTTTTAACATTAGAACAGAAGAAAAATTTGTCACAGGGAGGAAGATTTTGAGAATTCAGTAGGTTCAAGGCAACAACAACATTTTTGGTCAAAAACTCTTTGACTGACAATCTGGTATGTGCAATCTCTTGTGGTGCAAAATGCAGTTTTGTATGCGGCACTGCTCCAGATGTTTTTTTCCTGAAGCTTTCCCACAGATCCCTCAGCAGTTCAGTGTAATGTTGCTGATTAACCATCAGTTTACTGAGAAACTCTTTATTAACAAGTCCATCAATTTGTAAAAACATGATAATTATTGTCTTGATGTTCAATATGACCTGACATGCTTTTTTGGCTTGGAGAAAAAAATTGCAAAAGTCAACACAAAGGATTGTAGAATAAATGTCAGAAATAAGCACTCGATCAGCTCATACACAATGCCACTTGACAGACTGATTAACAAGACTGTAGGCATTCAAAATCTAGCAGTATAGTTGATAACAACATCCTACTCCCATGCTATTGACAGATTCTGGGAATTTTTGGGTCCTTCTAGTAAGGAGTTCCCAAACTTTTTTTTGCCGCAGACCCCTTTACCAAAAACTTTTAAAACCATCGACCCCCTAGTCACATGCAATGGTTTTTCTTGTCCACACTTGCTTTGATAAGTTCGTTAAGACAATGCACAGACATGTTTGTGCTACATGTATTTTCATGCATTCTTACGTGTGACTCTTTTAATGACACATTTTACCTTTTCGTTCACAAGTTTGGTATGTAATGTATTTTTATCAAAAAAGTGTTTTTTTTTAATTATTTTGCTTTATAATTAGGTACCTATTGGAATCATAGATATTTTGAAGTAACAAACAAATAGCAGTAGTAAGGGGGTCTATTTTTGCTGTCGTCGACCCCCAAATTTTTTTATTGAAACTATCGACCCCTAGAAAGTTCAAATCGACCCCAGGGGGTCAATATCGACCACTTTGGGAAGCCTTGTTCTAGTACATCCATACATCTATCAGTATGATTATAACTGGCATTTTAGGAGCAATAAGGGCTCTGGCTCTATAAATGTTTACACAGGAGGCTAACTGAGGTGTGTGAAACAGTATTTTCTTATACTGTGGCTCCTTTTAAAACCCTTTGCTCTCACAAATTTTCCTTCCTATAAGTGGCTTTTTCTAATATGTGTTTGAGAGATCGTTCTTATTTGATGCAGTTCACTAACACATGTAAGTCACTTTTCCTGCCTACATGCAATTTGAAAAAAGGTAAAAACAATTTTACCATAAAAATGAAGTTTTAAGGAATGGTGTGCAGTATTTTAAGAAAGATTTCTTGTGCTTATGTACTTTGCTGTTTATTCAAGAAAATACAACATTCTGTATCACAAGTGAATTGCTTGCAACTTAATTTGATCCACTTTGAAGGTTTTTGCATGTCCGTGTTTTTTTTTTGTTTATTACCTCTTAATATTATTTGCTTATTTATAATATTCATTATCAATTATCCTATTGAAAGGTATAAATACAAATGCAAAACTGTATTTTGAAGGTAAAATAGACTAAAAACTAGCTGAAGTGGCATGTAAGCCAGTGTTCAGTTAAAAACCTCACCAACTCATTCCAATCCCACCTTTTGGACCATATCTTAAAAAAAGTCCTAAATAAAAAGTCAAAGATTGAATCTCTGACTAATCCAGGCAATTTTCTCTCTACATTTTTCCTTTCTCATTCAGTTATTATACTTTAGCAGGAAGCACGAAAAAGATCATACAGTTCAAGGGTGAAGGAAATTAATGCTGCTCTAGCATGCTAATGTAATCTCTAACTAGATCTTCAAGAAGTAGAGGGGGGAAAAGCACAGCTAAAATTGCTTTTTAGATTAACATTTAATTATTAACAGGGGCCTAGTTGAAAGGCCTGTAGGTCGGGTGTGTGGAGGGGGTGCAGTGAGAGAGAGCTGATGAAAGTCACTGCACAGTGCATAAAACAGCATTCATAGAAATTTCTGCACGGAGGGTGCTAGGAGACGAAGGTCATCCACCAGGGTAAAAGCTGCACAGCTCTTGGGTTTATTACAGCCTCTGGCAAGGTGGTAGGGAGAGTCTGAGCCTTCTCTGTTTTGCTTTCATTAACTTTGTTTGTTTATTTGAGAAAATGCTGCAATTCAGTAACCTGACACCTTTCTAGTCCCCATTGAGGGCAAGGGCTCCTCACTTCAGGGACAGTGGATACTCTCATTGGCACTCACAGAGTTTCATCTTCTTTCCATCTTTTACAAATATTTTGGGCATACATTATATATAGTGATCTGAAAACAAATTTATATTCTAAAATTCTGCAAGAACCACAGTAGCAGTTTCAAGAAAATGTACCAAACAATGTGTGGTTTACCATTCCCAAAACACTTTCTACTCTGTTTAAATACCTGCATGTAAGAGTAACTGCACATATATCTAAAATTTAATTTAAGTATAGCAAATTCAGCCACAGTCTCTAGTATATAAAACAGAAGACATCTGTTCACGAGTTTCAAAACATGCATGTTCCTGATTCCTTGTCGCTCAATACTATGTATTGGACTTTGGGATGAACATTCATTGGTTGTCAGCTCACATGCACACAGTGCCCACCCCTATGACTAAAGAGGAAATCAAATCTCTTTGATTTTCTTGGAGCAAGTCACAGATTAGTTGGAGTGAGCTGCTAGGTATGTCACATTAGGTGATCGGCTACACAGGAGCATGCCACAATGTGCTTCTGACTCACTAAGATTATGTAAAAGAAGGCTATGACTAAAAATCATGAGACAAATTACCTAATGTGATATAGCCTAAATTTTGCACAAAATCATCCAGCCAGCCATTGTTTAACACACTATATCCTAAAACGGGGTCACGGGGGTCTGCTGGAGCCAATCCCAGCCAACACAGGGCACAAGGCAGGAACAAATCCTGGGCAGGGTGCCAGCCCACTGCAGGGCACACACACATGCCCACGGGACAATTTAGGATCACCAATGCATCTAACCTGCATGTCTTTGGACTGTGGGAGGAAACCGGAGCACCCAGAGGAAACCCGGGGAGAACATGCAAACTCCACGCAGGGAGGACCCAGGAAACGAACCTAGGTCTAAGAGGACTGTATGACTTATAATGCAGCTGTTAATGTGTTTAAGAACAAACAATAGATTGCCAGAGGAGGCTTTACTTTGACACTTAAAATGTTCTGTAGATCATTTTGTATATATTACACTTAGACAAAACTCCTACTTTCTTTTGGGTTGTTAGGTCATACTGTATATCTTAATTATTGTGTGTGTTTATGTATACAGGGGTTACAAAATGATGCAGGCTGCTACTTCTCAATTCTAGAAAACAACCTTGGAGGGCTATTAGACCATTAGAGAAAGCACAGAAGTATACATGCATTACCAACTTACTTAAAACGAGCCAACAAAGAAATGTCAGTCAACCTAACACTGTGTCTGTGGGCAACATGGAGAAAACTCAAAATAAAAACAAAAGTAGGTGTGTATGTGCATGCATTCATGTTGTAGACAGTATATAAAGTATTTAAAACTGGAATTATTGTATGTGGCAAGTTACATATTGGGTACCTTTGTCATCTCATAAATCTTAACCTCCAATTTGACCTCCAGCCAAAATTTGGTGTTTGTGTAAATTTAGCATGTTCTCACTATGTTTAGGTCATATTTTATTATGAGACACTTGATTTTTCTCTCACAGTTCAAAGACTTTCAAAAAAAGACTGTAAATTCTAAATTGGACCCCATATGACTAAGCATGTATGAGTCTGCTCTTTGATGGCATTGCATACATTCCATGACTAGCTATATTGCCTTGTATCTGCAACTTTATGCTGTACAAAGCAGGTCAGGTTAAGAAGACTGGAGTATAGAAACATGAAGTGAGTATGTGTGTAACATGAGTATGTGTATGTGTGTAGGGAATAGTTCATTTCCCTGTACTAGACACAAGTCTATTCAGCACCTAGGGTCGAACCTATAACCAAATAATTTTCAGCTACAGAGTGGAGACACAAGTTATTGGCCTGCTGAGTCCTGTTTAGCACATGCCAGGCACAACTGTTACTATTATCTGCAAAACAGACAGCTGTCTCCTGTATACAATCTGTCAAATTAATTTATTTTTTGCATCTCTGTACAATTTGTATATATATATATATATATATATATATATATATATATATATATATATATATATATATATATATATATATATAGTTTTACTGTCAAATAATGCAAAGAAATAAAATATTTCAACGATTCTATGATCTGCTTCTCGCAACTGAAAGAGGGCACCGTAGCGGATGTTAGCCGACTTGCTGACCAACCACTAGTGTTACCTGGAAGGTAACCACCCATACAGTCAGATTGTGATTCAGACTACGAATGCCTTGAATATATATATATATATATATATATATATATATATATACAGGCGTATGTCGTACATAGTGCTGCCTCCTCACACTTGGGAATAAGTTTACATTTTCAATTCACTGTATGTGGAAGCTTGAACACCTTTCCATTTCTGTGTGTATTTTGCTCCTGGTATATCACATTCTTTCCCTATCAGGTAAAGTTGATTTGTAACCATAAACTAGGCTGTGTACATGTGTGTTGGCATGTCAGTGACAGTGCCCTGGGATAGACTTCATGTCCTACTCAGAGTTGATTTATATATATTTTGCCCATAATTGGTAATGTAAAAAGTTAAAAAAATTAATGGATTTCTTTTTAATATTACTCAGTAGCTATGCATAATAAAAATTCTACACACTCTGATTTTACAACCTGTTGCATTACAGAATACTGCCACTAGTTGGCCTCCCTCACCAAGTATACATGCTTATTGCTGAATTGCCAAATACATTAAAATAAGAGTATTGGTCTCAACATTCCTATATTTTTTCTCCAAGCTGCACAGAATAAACCTTGGCTAATCCTCCAATAATGAATTCTGGATCCCTGTTCAGCATAATGCAAGAACCCATATACTCCTGTCTTCAGCAAGCTTTCGATTGGCCTCTTTTTTAATGTGCTGATTAAATGAAAGAGATTAGGCATTGAAAACAAAAAGAAGAAAAATCAGGCTTTTATAGGGCTTGGTGCTGCTCTCAGGCTAGAAGGTATTAAAGCTTCTTAGATTGTTTTGTACTGTGGCAATCACATATAGGAGAATTGGTTTTGATAAGGCTAGGCACAGTAGAATTGTAAAGCAAAGCAAAAAACAGAAAAGAATAAAAGACAAAGGTGGTGCTCTGAGACAGTGTGGTTCTGGCATAAAAGACAAAATCAGACCCGCTTCAGGTCCATGTTGAGGTATTTTTTTTGTTTTATGTTAGCATTCCATTACTGTCCCCTTCACCTTCATCGTAATGCTCTGACATACGCAAGCTTTGGCACATGAAACTGGTAAACAAGTGTCTGATGTGCATCAATGATTATAAATATTTTTAAAAAAATGTGCAACATTATGATGATTAACTCTGTACAATGCATGTACTACTTACATTAATCCTGCAACTGTCCAGCTCTGCATATCTGTTATGGTCTTGGAGATGCTAAACATGTTGACTGATCCTAATATAAGATGTCATTCTGTGGACTAGAAGTCCCTGATGAGCTCAATATATAGTATATCACCCTGGTGTCCATTGACAATGTGAATTGTGGTTATTGTATAGAGTTTAAGTTTTATTTTTCCTTTTTAATACATTGATATTCTGCCTTTGCATATTATTGGTATTTCAGCTTCTCTTGAACCTTTTGTATCTTGCATCGTCTTGCTCCTTGTCAGTCAGCAAGCCAGAGAAAGGGAACAATTATCCTGATTGTATTGTATGTGCCATGGTTCCTATCACATCCCTATTTTATGTCACCTTTCGGTCAAATCCTACATTTTCAAAAATGTTTTGAATTTGGGTCTACCTTTTTTTTCTTTATCTGGTCCTTCACAGCCTGTGTTTACTTGCATTTACTTGTTATATGGGAAAATTAGACTTGGAATAAGAGCCCCTTGTGGCCAATTGAGAGAATCTTTTTCCTCCTTGAACAGTTAAGAGATTAGAGCTTTAGGTTTTAAAGATGAGAACTGCAGAGTCCAGGTTGGGTTGTTCATGGGATTATTGCCCAGGTTAGGCAGATTAAGAGATAAGAGTCCAGTCTGAGGAGCTGAGAATATTTGATTGGGTGTGGAATTAAAAAAAATGTTTATCTTAAATTGTGAAGATAAATAATTATCGAGTTTGGATAATTGAAGGGATTGCTGAGTTAAAGGCAATTCAAGTTTAGGTTGATGGGCTTAGAGGCCTACATGAGTTGTAAAGGAAGGTTAATGGATCAGAGACCAGATTGGGAAGTATATCACTAGAAACCAAGCCTTTGTACTAAACTGTCATTTTGCTCTGCACAATTCTCCCTGTTTAGTTTTAGTGGACTACAAGTTAAATGAACCATGTGTAGTTTTAGAGGTGTAATATGGCCTTTAATTTGTTCTTTTTTTCAAATAGTGTGGTTGCACAAGACAGATGGCTAGCTTTGCACTTTTTGACAAGATGTAGATAAAATACAACAGAATGTGAAGGAAGGTACAAGAACAAGAAACCAAAAAAAGGAAATTGAAGCTCATTATGTGAGAGAAGTTCTTTAAAGGAAACTATCCTCCTTCTCCAATTTCTAAGTGACAGCGTTAAAAGATTTAAAAGTATGCCTCTTTATCCTCCTAGCTTTGCTTTGATGTGCTGTCAGCAAAGTGACCCCGTTATCTTTTAACGCTGAACTCTCTGGCTGTGGAGTGAATGCTGCTCACAGATAATAGCCAATCAACCGGAGCCTCCTAAAATTAGACACCTATTCAGGAAAAAAAGGGGGTGTGGCTGAAAAATGATTTGCCTTTGGAAAGATGTCTTATCAGGAATCCTTGGAAATAAGTACTTTAGGGAAGGGACACAGGGGGCGTCATTTCCCCTCTGAGAGTCTTGCCTGGGCACCTCTTTGTGATAAAGCCTTCCTCACCTTTTTTTCTTCGCCCCCACTTATTATCTCAATGATTTTGTGTCGATTGGAGGAGAAGAAGGTTTTTCTCTTTTTCTTATTATACGGCCCAAGGTCCTTGTAGTTAAAAATAGAAAGAAATTGACATCTAATATAGCAAAGGAGAAACAAACTGCCACTTTAAAATTTTGTTTTTAATTAAATTAGCTACAGTATGGACTTTGTTTCTTTTTTCCAACTCCATTTTCCATTGCCATTATTGTTACAGATATTGTTTAGTCTGTGGATTGATGCTTCATAGTACAGCTCTGTTCCACATAGCCTTTTGTGTTAAGAATGTGGACTTTCATTAGAATGTGCATTGCCCATTATTTTCACCTTATCTTCAGTAAGAGCCATCAATATTTTTTGGAGTAAGGCTCAACTAAAGTCACCCAAAGGTTGATCATGGTGGAAGAAACACACTGTAGAGATAATTGGTTTAGGGTTCAAGCTGGGGCATCACAAGAGATGTTTCCTTGTTTCTTCATGTTCCTGACATTCCTTTTCCTCCCATGATAATTTTTATAGCATGATGGAGAATTTATTCTACCATATAGCTATATATGTAATTTTTATATCTAAAATAAATGCTCTTTTTTCAGATTTACATTTGTTGTCTCTATTATTACTTTTTTCACAGTTTGCATTGTCATTTATTTAATACATTAGATTGACTTATAAAAAAGGCATGGTAAGTCATTTTTAATAATGTAATACATTTAAAATCACAGCAGTCAGGTTAATTTAATTAAGTTTTGTTAACATTTACTACTTATTCTAATAATACAGTTAATATTTAGTCACATAGCATAGAGGTGTTGGAGCATTTAATGCTGTTGGCTCACAGGTTAAGGAGATTAGTGAACCTACATCTTGTCGCTGTCTGTGTGGACTTTGCATCCGCATTGGTTCTTATATTGGTAGTCTTGTTTTTCCTCACACATTTCAAAGAAATGCAAGGTTAGGGCTAGCTGGTGACTGTAAATTGGTACTGGATTATAGAAATAATGTGCATGAGTGTGGTCTGCAATAAACTGGTGCCCTGCTTAGAGATGGTTACCGTCTTGTTTACTGTGCAAGTGAAGATATCTGATCTATATTTAAGCAAGCTGGGGAGGTGGATCAGTAGAAAGCAAAGCAGGCCATGAAAAAAATGTAAAACTGTGAATATTTTTAAACAGTACCCAAGTATAAAATATATTGGAGAGATTTATTTTGGAAAGCAAGGGTTCATAGTCTACAACAGAAAGAA
Source organism: Polypterus senegalus (assembly GCF_016835505.1). Taxonomy (NCBI): domain Eukaryota; kingdom Metazoa; phylum Chordata; class Cladistia; order Polypteriformes; family Polypteridae; genus Polypterus; species Polypterus senegalus. Next base: position 61,633,834 of record NC_053165.1, on the reverse strand, counting down.
AATGACGGTCAACAAATTTTGTTTAAGTGCTGGGACTAAAGTGGTTGTCGATGACAGAATCAGACATTCATATATCTGTTATGTATTATCAAGCTGTGATTGATCATAGTGGTGTCCCACTAATTTGTACACAAGTTGTTTTTTATATTGTATTTACAAATCTGTAAGAAAAGCTTGGCAGATGGGCTGCCAGGCAGACGCAGTATTTACTTGTCAGAAAATTACACAAATGCATACTCCTACACCACTGTAAGCAAACTTTGCTTCACTTGAAAATTATGTCACTTTATTATTACAAACAATTGCTAAAATAATTCAAGGAGGTCAAATTAGATTAGCTTTTGTAAACATGTTTGATGTAAACTGTTCAGGTTCTGCATGAACTCTTCTCTGTTATTTAATTACAGAATCTCCAATCACCTGGGATAAGAAATAAATATTATCAAAAATGTTGTCATCACCAGAAAATTGTATATTGCCTATGTTGGCCTATGTTGTTTAGAAATGTAGTCCCCATCAGAAAATATTTTATGCTAATTTTGCCAGTTAACAAAAAATTTTTAATGTAATCACTGGTTTAACAATGTTAAGCATGTTTGTTCTTTTTTAGTATTTAAAATCAATAGAAAAATGCAAAATGTCAGACTGAAGTTTACAAAATCATAAAGTGGCAGCAACTACAGTACACAAAATCCCATATAACCAATAGACATGGAGATATGTATTATGTACTTTACCTTCTGCGCTGCATTAAGAATTCATCAGCTCTGTTTCATCCATTCAGTGCGGAGATCAGCCTCTGTGGTGGGCTTCTGTGAGGTGATTTATACTTGTCCCTGGCATGGATATAGCTTGGCTGAAGTTTCGAGTCCATCCATCTATATGTCTGCCTGCTGCCCCCTGAAATGTATCAAGTCCTGGTTCTCATTGACAGAAATAGTGATGGAGCCATGTAGAGTCACACACAAAATAAAAAAACTGTAAAAGAATAAACACACTTAAACAAACAATAATATACTGAGACTATTTTGAATCAATATTTGCTAGGAAAACATTACCTTAAAAGTTCTGCTATTAATGTAATAATGACGTAGTGAAATCTAAGGAGACAGGAAAGAAATACAAGTCTGAGGCAGGAAAGAAACAAAACACTAAAAAATTAAACAGACTGCAGAAGAAATATGAAGACTAAATGTGAATGGAGTAAAAATTTGAGAAAGAGAAGACACTGAAATAAAAAATCACAAAGAATTGGGGCATGAGATAATGAATATCTATTTCAAAAGGTGCCAAATACAATTGTGAGGAACTGGGATTGCGGGCTAAAATGTTAAAAAATACCAGGAACCTGAATACTGGAGATGAAATACAATTTGAAATATAAGAACAGACAAGAATACAAATTGGAGGAGAAGGACATATGGAAAAAATGACGTGGGACTGGGATAAAAAGGGAGCTTAATTAAAATTCTGGCAAGACAGTGGGAGTGTAATAAAATATGATGAAGAGAAATGGGCGAGTTGAAATGAAATGTGAGGGGTGAAATAAAAATCTACAAAGAAAAAGAAGTAAATAAAAATTAATATTTGGACGAGTAAGGGAGGCAGAAATACAACAGTGATGAGAAGAGACTGGAATAAAAATGTGAATGTAAGAAAGAATAAAACAAAATCCAAGGGGAAGTTAAATAAAACAAGCCAAGGAGAGGAACTGGCATACAAATATGAAATAAAGGAGGATGTAGAATAGCGCAAGAGTGAGGTGTGTAGTCTTGGAGTAACTAAACAAAATATTTTAAAAGGTTGAGATTGAAATAAAATTATTATAGAAAGGACATAGTTCAATAACAAACTTTATGAATAAGACAAACTGCATAAAATATGAATTGAAAGTAGGAAAAAAGAAAACAAATCAATAACATTTACTTATATATCACCTTTACAAATAAAGTATAATTCAAGGTGCTTTACAAATTGTAGTAAGTGGAAACAAAGAAAAACAATAATCAAATACAGTAAACTAATTATACTCAGGGTCAAATGGTCAGTGGGAATGATAGGGAAACAGAAATAAATGTGAAATTTCTGATGAGGAAGTCAAATAAAGATTACAGAAATATCAAATTCAAAGAATCCAATTCAGCCAAAGAAAAGACTGAAAGAAAAATGTGAAGTGTAAGAAACAAAACAATACAAATCTGAATAATAGTGTTAAAATTAATAAAATAACTGAGGGGCTATACAAAAATATGAAAAAAAAAAACAAGATATAGTGCAATAAAACCATGAGCACTTGTAGGAGCTGCTGTGGGCAGGTGCCCTGCCTGGGGTTTGTTTCCTGCCTTGCGCCCTGTGTTGGCTGGGATTGGCTCCAGCAGAACCCTGTGACCCTGTAGTTAGGATATAGCAGGTTGGATAATGGATGGATGGATGGATGGCACTTGTGAGTAGAAAAGAGTGAAAACAGAGGAATAATACAAGTGTGCCATGGAGAGACTAATAAAAATATTAATAACAGGATGCTGGACAAAATTTTGAAAAACAAGAATAAACAGGAAAAAAACTGGGAGGTAAACAATACGAAAAACATGATGGGGATTGAAATCTGAACAAAAAGGGGGTTACATGAAGAAACTATGAAATGGAATGTAAAAATAAAAAATATCTCTAACAGAATATGATAGATAAGTGAAATAAAATATTACAGGGGAAGCATGAAATTAAAATCTGAGAAGGAAACTGAAATAAAAAATCTGAGGTGGCAAGGAGCTGGAATTGAATTGAAATATGAAAAATATGAATTAATGGGGGCAGCAAGGTGGTGCAGTGGTAGTGCTGCTGCCTCGCAGTAAGGAGACCTGGGTTTGCGTCCCGGGTCCTCCTGGCGTGGAGTTTGCATGTTCTCCCTGTGTCTGCGTGGGTTTCCTCCGGGTGCTCCGGTTTCTTTCCACAGTCCAAAGACATGCAGGTTAGGTGCATTGGCAATCCTAAATTGTCCCTAGTGTGTGCCCTGCAGTGGGCTGGTGCCCTGCCAGGGATTTGTTCCTACCTTGCGTCCTATGTTGGCTGGGATTGGCTCCAGCAGACCCAAATGACCCAGTGTTAGGATATAGCAGGTAGGATAATGGATGGATTAATTAATGGAATAAAAATATGTAAAGGAAAAGTGGTTAAAATGGTAACAGAGATGTGAAGTAATACAAACTAAGGAGGGGGAGTTAAATAAATTGTGGAGGGAATAGGAGTGGAATAAAAATATGAAGAAATAAGTGGGACTTTTGTAAAAGCCCCATGATTAAAGGGGAAATTAATAACATAATGACAAGCGGGTATAATAAAAATTTGATGCAGTGGGTAGTGAGATAAAATATTATGAGGGTGGGGTGCAAAGTAAAATTCAAGGAGAGTGACATTAAAAAGTATGTCTTAAAATATACTAGAATACAAATTGGAAAAAGAGACTGGTAAAGAATATATGAAGAAAAAGGGAGTAAAATAAAAAGGAATGGCACTTGGATAGAGGAAGGTTCATAATAAGACAGGAAAATACTTTACAAAGGAAGGGGTCTGCGAAATTAAAATGTCGAGCCTGAATTGAATTAAGAGGTTTAGAGAATGTTAAGACCAAAATGTAAGTGCTGCTTGGGAGAGAGATAGAGAGAGAGGGAGCAAAATTCAAAGTGATGGAGTGTATTGCGCGATTACACCAAATCCAATAGATACATCTTCCACTAATGGGGAAATGAGGAGTCGTCAGTCGTCCTCCACAGCAGTATTCTTTGCACATCCTGTATGTACACAGAGAGACAGAGGTGGATCCGAGTGTCTCGCCTCTTGATTATCTGTTTGATAAATGTCTGCAGTAAGGTGCGCAGCAGAAAGAAGGCCTGTTTCGCGTATGGTTTGAGATCAGAGCCGAGAAAAAGGGAAATAAAAGGAAAAAAAAGTGAGTGGGAGGAGGCACGGAGAACAGCATTAGAGACGTGTCGCACCTGGATTATACAATAAAGGAATTGAGGAGAAAATAGACTGGAAACAAAAATGAAAAAATTAAAGAGATATAAATCGAATTGTGAGTAAAGAGCAGGGTACAGTAAATGTAAAGAATAAAAGTTGAGTGTCTCAGGGATGTAAAGACAAAAAAGGTGACAAGCACTGCATTGTATATAAAGCAAACAGAAGGTAATAAATGTAAATGCAGTGGACCAAGAGGAACCTAACTGACTGTGCCATATTAAACAACATACCTTCCAGTCCATTCAAGTGGCTTTGCTAATGTCGCTTTCGTGGAGCTTAATGAAACATATTATATACTGAAAGGTTCCCCAGTCTGCCTGCTGTGAATATCAAGAAGTACAGTCTTGTCTCGAAAAGAGAGATTCGAAGGCCTTGTTCACTGGACTCGGGGAAGACTGGCGTTGTTTCTGGCGGGAAGACGGTGCAAATTTCGTCACTGAGCGGGAACCGATGACAAGCCGCCGGCGGCGCTACAGGAGTCGGTGTGTGGTTGACGCTTCCCATTTAATAAGCGTTCAGAAGAAACGTCCATTTTATGAATAATCAATCTAGTTTTAGGTTCAGGTTTTCAATTGCATTAGTTATGTTTTCATTTTCCTTTAAAAGTTGATTTCCTCTGACCCAGAAGGACAGCAAGAGAAAGACCGACCGCGAAGTCTGAGCTAGCGGCAGAGCTGCTCAACAGTGGCAGGTATTTAAAAAAAAAGTGGTTTCAGAACCGCAACAGCGCTCAGAATTTGGAATCACGCTAAAATGTACATGTTTTGGATAGAAATGGATACCTTTATATCAAGATATGATTTTAAAATATATCCAAAATATAACGAATGTTGCTAATGGCTGATTTTAATGTATTTTTCACATATGACTGTAATTTCCCATTTTGAAAGTCATTCCTTTAGTGTCCTAATGGTAAAATTTTAGTTGTGCCCGTACCTTACAACCCAAGGAAAGATCATTCACTCGCTTTATTGAACAGAATAGCAAGTTTAAGCTGTGCTAATACAATTACAAACGTTTCCCTCATAATAATTTAGAATTTAAACATTATTGTTGCCACTTCCATTATACGTTAAAGGTGGGATAACTAGTTTATATAAATATCAAATACAAACCTAATGGCAGAGGAAAACTTTATTTAAATATACACAGATATTACGTCACAATGCGGAACAAAGCCTCGTTCCATACTACCACAAAAAAAAACTCCATCCAGTACCGCAACAATTATTGATTAAGGATGAGCCTAGAGAATTTACCAATAGGACATTGATGTGATTTTGTGTATTTGGTGTGTTCTTAAATCAATTAAATGGTTTCTTGATAAAAATGGTATCAATTTATATACAAAACAAGAAAATGTTGGGGTCATTTCAAACTTTTGTGTGTTAAACTATGTATATATTCATACAGAACTCTATTTTAGCTTGGAGGATTTTCATATTTGCAGCCACACCAAGAAGGATATAGCTGCCTATTCAGAGTCCTCATCTAGGGTGACAAATCAGTGCCTTTCTCAGCAGTTGTGCCTTAAGATCCACATAATAATTATGGTGCTTCCATCCTCAAGCAGAAGCAGTGAGGCCTCAACTCATTTCTTTAGGCCTGCAGGTTATTTGCTATTAGTTTTTGTAATAATATTATAAAAAATATATATGTATTTCTATTTTTCCAAGGTGCCGATATTCACACAAATAAGCTATTCAGAGTTTGTACTACATTACAATATGTATAAATAGTCTGACAATTCCAGGGTTCAGTTCGTGTCCCTGGTCTGGGTTTTATGTGAGCTTTCCTGTGTGGGCTTTCTTCCTAAAAGTGCAGGTTAGGTCGATGGAAATTGTAAATTGGGTGTGTATATGTGTATGCACAGTGTTGGACTGTCAACCTGCCCTGTACAATGTTGTTGAAGTGGGTCTGAGTATATATGTGTTATATATTTAAGAGTTCTGAGATTCTGCTTTAGTTTAGCAATAAACTAATGTAACTGCACCAGAAAATGTTACTTTTTAAGTTAACACTTTGGAAATTCCATTTATTGCAAAGGCAGAGGCCACAATTATTGAGAAATGGGTAGGGTTCCTGCCAGCAGGGATCAGGGGCCTAGGTCTGTAGCTATGTACCTTTGCCCTCACCTGATCTGGCCCAGAACATTTAATAGGATTTATTCATCATTTTCCCTAACAGCTAATATGTTCTGTATTACTGAGTGTTTTTTTATTTTTTATTAGTTTCCTCAGAGCTTGGCTGGTATCTCTTTCTTGAAGTTACCATCCATTTTTTCTCTTGGCTGGACTGTTTAACTAGGGGATGTTTGCGTATCAGTTTCTTCCATAGCTAAACAGATATGTGTTTCTGGGAACTGTCCTCTATTCCCATCACAGCCGAACTGATTTTTGTTACTGGGTGCAATCTTCTTATCTGTTTCCTTGATTGGTATACTGGTGTATGTTACTGGGAGCTGTCATCCACTTCCCTTCTAGAGCTGGTTTGTGTTAGTAGGAAATGTGTTCTTCTCTGTGTCCCTGATCACTACATTTATTAATCTCTGTGAGAGACTACATGTGGAAAGTTTTTCTGCATATGTCCAGTTTGTTCTACGTGTGCCTGCCAAGTCTTATCTGTCAGTACTCTACTCAGAAGTATGTATTTGTATATTACTGCTGGGTGTTCTTCTCATAAAACAAACTAAGGTGTGTTTTTTTTAGCACTTTCCAATAAAAAAAGGATTTTGTTGATGGTAAACACTCATCTAATTGCTTGTGACAGCCAGCATCTTAGAACAGAGTGACTGATATGTTCTCATTGGACAAAATAAAAATGAAGCTCACCTTTTTTGCAAAAGCAAATTAATTTTCTTGTGATTGTACAGTTACAATAAATTTCATGTCATTTCAGCATTATTTATTGTTATAATGTATTTAGTTCTGTGGTGGGTTAGTGCCCTGCCTGGGGTTTGTTTCCTGCTTTGCGCCCTGTGTTGGCTGGGATTGGTTCCAGCAGACCCCCGTGACCCTGTAGTTAGGATATAGCGGGTTGGATAATGGATGTATTTAGTTTTTCATACTTGTGTATTTTCTACTTATATTTATCATTATTGTTAGATATGTTATATTGAAACAGTCATTGTCATCAGTCTTTCTGTTAAAGCTCAGGAGATCAAGCTGCACTCACTTGAAAAAGTAATCAATTAGAACAAAATGGATTAACTTATCTAGATTATTCTCACAGCTACAACTGGTTAATAAGAGCAATTAATCTAGAGATTGCAATAGGCTTTCCATGCTAATTAATATATTTACTTATCAGTTTTGCGCAAAGCCTGGCATGTGTGCTTGCATTTTTTCTCTTGTACTGTTTTGTGGCATTTCAAGATATGGATGGTGCACTCTCTGGAATATTTTTCAGATGTGATGAACTACAGAGGGTGTGGCCTAAAAAAATCTTTGAAAACCCTGTTTCTCCCGGTTGTGTACAAACAAATTGAGGGGGATTTCAAGAATGAAATAACCCAGAAAGTCAGAAGTGGACCTCCTTTTGACTTTTGTCTGGAGGTGGATAGGATGGGGGTGGAAGTCATGTTGGTAAAGTACTTCAGTAATAGCCTGCTGGACTGTTTTCTTAGAATTTGTCAGCTAAAGCGAAATATGAATGAAAGCTTTTGCTGTGTAATTTCTGGAAGCAGAGGACATTAAGCTCCAGTGATGTGGAAACTACTTGGGCAAATTTCCATTATTGTACCATTTTATGACTATTTTCAATGGTCTGTAGCCTTGATGAAGTGAGGGATTAGCTGAATGGCTTCACCGCACTGTGAGCAAGTCTTGAATTTTTTTAATAATCATCTTTTCCTACGTTGTAGTCTTTTATGCTGTCAATCACTGTTCCTCTACCCTTACAGACCTCAAGACAGAGTTGTATCTAATGGGTCAAGATATTGATTAAGAAGCAGGCCGCCTGCTCATGATTTCTCATTCAGTTCAGTTTCCATGTATTCATATCAATGGGTTTGATAATATTCTTTAGGGCTTATTATAAATAGGGGCTTGACTGACAGCCAGAGATAACTGTTAGGCATAAATTCTACCATACCAGTATAAAGATTCATTACATCAGCTAACCGAGCAACTTAGTCCTTATTGTTTGACTTCTGAATGGCGTGTTGACACAGTAGTTAGCATTGCTACCAAATAGTGTAAGGGACATGAGATCAATCCCCAGATACATCACATTCTTTGTGAAATATGCATGTTCTCCCTGTGTCTTTATGTGTTTATTCCTGGTGGTTTGTTACTCTTTCACATCCCATCTGCTTACATATTAGGTTAATTGGTAATACTGAATTGGCCTTCTATGTGGACTAGCAAGTTGTCACGAGTTTGTTATTGACTTTTACCTGAAGTTTTTGGGATATACTCAAGCTTTACGTAACAAGAAAATGTAAATTATTGGATCAGATATTAGATAAAAACTATTTGAATGTGTTTCTCTAAAAAGATACTTTATTTAAAAAGGACAGAAAGTGAGTTCAAGCAGTAGGGTTTTATTTTATATAGAACTGTTAAAAATAATCTTCAGAAAAATCATGGTTAGTGAAACTTCTTAAGATGTGAATACATACATTTATACATTATCAGTTCCTCTTAAACCAGGTCAGGATTGAGGGTCTGTCCCTGCAGAATCAGGAGCAATGCAGGAACCAATTCTCGACACCAGTCCTTTTTAGGACACACTCTCACTCGCCCAAAGCCAGTTCTGCAAAGCATTTCTTATTGGTAGAAAAGGAAAGTGCACTATTCAGAAATAAATTTTATTTAATAGAAAAAAGGTCTGTATATCAAAAGAAGAAGAGTACTGTAGATACTGGCATAAAATAAAGCACTGCCAAAAGTAGTTGTTACCCCACATCAGGCACATTCCCTTGCTTTTAAATGGCTGCAGAAAATGTAGTGCCTGGTCTTGTGTCCTCTAATTTTTGTCATATAGTATGTTCTGGTGGCTTTCTCCGTGGTTTAGCCTCTTCTTTATTTATATTAAATTAATTATGTCATTTTAATAAGAAGATATTCAAGGACTTGTCTAGCAGCAATATGGTTCTCCCTTCATATGCCATACATATGACCCAGTGCATTCTGGATATGACTGCTTTTTGATATGCTGGGGGAGTCTATTAAAAAACTGTGGATCCTGACCTTAAGGAATAATTTCATACAGTGTTTTGTACAACTGATTTATGGTTCCTCCAAAGCTACTTTACTTAGTCACCTGTAAAAATGTTTTCCTATTTAGGAATCTTTTTTTTCTGAAAAACTGGGTTATAAAAAGGGTATAAACTATATAATAAGATATCTAAATTAAGGAGGGAAAAATCTGATAATACAAGTTCTTTGTGTATATCGGCTGTCATCAGGGAGACTGAAGTTGAAAAGATGTTCCACATCTGCTGGTTTTACAAATAAAATACATAAAATCCATATCATTACACATCAATCCAGATCTTCAGGGCTGAGGAGAATGATTTCGGATAGGTATCAGTAACTCCAAGTTGGCTTATTCAGGTTGAAGGAAGAATTATCAGGGGATAAGGCTGAGCTTTGTTAAGGGGACACAGTATGGTATTCTGGAATATTAACTATTTTAGGCTTGTTAAGTGTTCTCATCTAAGAAAGACCTTTTAAAAATGAGCACTGATGTGTTTTGCTTAGTGTGTGTGTCAGACAACCTTACATGCCAATTTTATATTAATCTCAGAGTAAAACAGACTTGATGTAAATGTCTATTACAACATAAAAATAACAGACTTTACTCACTACAAAGTAAAATAATTTAAAATATATAGGCCTGTTTGTTGATGAGTTTGATTTCCTTTTTCATATTAACTTCATATGACAAAATATTTGCTAAAATGTCTATCTAATTCCCAAGACAGGCAACATTGCCAGTGCAACATTTTAAAAGTTGTTGAATTTTTTTCATAAAATGGCACAAGGACCTCCTCAGTAGTCTTGAAGGAATGTACATAGTGTTTTTGTAGGAATTTTCTGTAGAGCATTTATGAGGTCAGGCACTGATGTTGGACGAGAAGGCATGGTTTGCAATCTCTGTTACAGTTCCTCCCCAAGGTGTTCGATGGGGTTGAGGTCAGGAGTCTATGTGG